>NW_024705085.1:0-77006 GCF_018977255.1 Callorhinchus milii
GCGTCAAGAGCCGCTGAAATTGCAGTGGACTAAGGCGAACAGGCCCGCCGAGACAGTAATCGAATTTTGCCAGGCAGCCCAAAGCTCGCGTCACAATTAGTCTTTACCAATGATTTAGCATGCTGACCGCACTTAAGTGGTACAAAATAATGGAACCTAAGGCTATGATGAATTTCACTACGAACTAGATACATCTCAATTTTCGAGGAAAACCATAAATCTTCAAGGTAGTAAAGAGCCCGATAGTCATCATACCGCGCTTCACAGAAACCCAATGGAAACTATCCATATCGATAAGATTGATGTACATACCACGCGGGTTCGTGTGTTACCGCTACATACACGCGTGGGCTTTGGACGAACCAATTAAGTCGGCACACTATATAGACGCATGTGTGGAGCAAAGAATGCGTACTTGGCAGCACAGACCTTCCAGCGTCGCGCCCGACTCTGACTCAATCCTAGGACCCCGACTAGAGTGTAATTCGGAAAAAGAAAAACTGGCAAACTCTCCCTAACATAACAATCCTGCGGCGTGTGATACAAGCCTGGTGTTTTGAGTCCGCCGTGTGCACATAGCCGTCCTGGAGGTCTAGTGGACCGGAGTTCCCTCGAGTCTATAAGCGGATGGGCGGTGGCGGGACGACAGCTTCTGGACGGACTACACTCCGCTCTGTTTCTTCCTGAAAATAACGAACGGTATCGCTTTCAAAGCCAAGACTGATCACAGATTTAAGCGCTTACTGACGGCTGCAGTTGTTTCACATTGACGGCGATAGAGGAGATGACCCACGCGGGTGTTTTGAGCAATTGATATACGATATACAAGATGCCCTGTCCACGGAAAAACGAAGCAGTGTGGGGCCCAAGGGTATTTGGCGGGGGTGGATTCGAAAGCCCCGGTGAGATGTCCTGGTGCTACCAGCATAGGGCGGGCCGACTCGAGCGGGCTTTACTGACAATCGCTCGTAAGCTCAAGTCGATCTAGCCTTTGAGCTAAACCTGAGTGCTATCCAGCGGATTTGTGATCACCCATGCAAGCCGCGCTTACATCACATGGCTGCGCAATATCATCACAAGACACCAGCTCTACTGGCAATGGGGACTTACGACGACACGGAGAATACATCCTCAGAGGGGTCCCGACCTTGCGTTGCACGTGAACGATTACTCCGCGATACCAACCACGGCCTACTCCTGAATTTAGTACTCAAGGCGCGCTCCGTTAGTAGAGCTCCTAGATATGATACTTTAAAGCAATATCGGTTTGACTCAAGAATATGTGCAAGTGGGTCGTCCCTCGTAGCCTGGTGGCCACCTGTATCCACACAGCAGATAGCCTTGGCGTTGGGATCTAACGAATTTGAAGTACCGGGCATATTGGTAAGGCGTTAGTCTAGAAACTGTATCTGGTCCTGAAACGATCCCAGTTGCACTCGTGGGTGCCGCCTCCGTTGCCCTATCCATGGTTGCCCATTGTGGCTAAGGCCCATTGACTTAAATTATACGGGATGCTCTTGGCTCCCGACGAGGCGAAGTGTTGTTATATAACACGAGTGTACTAATCTTTCGGTGTACGGAGTGAAATTGAATTAGCGTAGAAATATGCTATAAATGTAGGATCATACGGCACTTTTGCCCGTCGGGATCAGAGCGCTGTCGTATTGTCGGCAATGGTAAGAGCAGACGCCGAGGGCCGACAACCATGTCATGACTCGCAATCCGGTAGAGTAAACTCCTTTTGCGTATAAGAATCGGATGGACTCCAGAGGGCGCTTGAAGTAAAAGACTAAGCAAAGATATCCAAGCCTGCTATGTGTATACAACTGTAGCGCTCGAACCAGAACGTCACCTTTATCGTTCATATAGGCTCAGGGTCAAGGTACCCTGGCGTGCCCTCTTTTATAGCATCTCGACTCGATTTCGAGGCCGGGCTATATGGTATCCTTGACACTATCTCATTTCCCTTTTGGAGCCGGGAGCAATTCATCCAGGGAGGCTAATGGAAATGTGGACGCTAGTTCGGGGGTGTTGTCTATATTAACGCATTCTGAGTGATCATAGACTCGCAGCATGCAGTTCGGTGCTATACCCGCGCGAGAAGGGACATAACGTAGAGGTTCACGCTTGAAATATGTCATCGCCCTATGCCAGCCTATCGCAAGAAATCGAAGGGGCTCCACCGTCTTAGAGTAGGGCTCACAAGTAAGCCTCGTTCGTGTTTGACTCTAATGCCCTCTCCTTGTGAGCTCCATTGCAAATCAACTCTAGGCGCATGAGAACAACGCTCTAAAACTCGCTCGCCGGAGGGAATCCTGCATGGATTAAGTGTAGGAACTCGCCTAAGGCAAATGGGGACTCTCTACGACCAGACCCCCCGATGTAAGTCGCTTTGCTCTCGTCGTGGCTGTCCTTCTTAAAACCTGCGTGGGTTACCGTGTGAGGCCTAACCAGAAGCGGCACCCCTTGCCGTAACGTTCTTGACATCTTTTACCATGTCCAGGCTGGGCCGTCCCGAAAACTAGCCAACGCGGATACCATGGCGCGCAAGCGTGTTAAACGAGAATCAGTATGCGGTAGGACGATTTTAGCGTTGTCTTATATATGCTCTTTCGCCATCTGCACACCAGAGTGTATCTTGGGTTCACGAATGTCAATGCCTAGCGCTCCATTGGCCGGTGCCCAGCCTAATTTATTCTCAGACCATGACCAAGATGGGACGAGTCGATTTACGCCCCGAAGAGTGCCCTAAGTCTCTTGGCTGCGATGCGAGCACTGGACCGACGGGCGAACGAGGGAATGATCCGCACGTTCCTATGGCTAGCAAATTCAGCTACTGGTAGGATTAATGGAACATAGCGGAGTAGTATTCCCCTTGCAGCTCAGAGCCCATGACAGCTTCACACGCCCATTAATGACCGTTCGTCTGGCTCGCAAGCGCGTTCAACGTGACAGTCGGTGCGTTGTGAAAATTTACCGATCTGTCTTCCATCCAATGTATATTTGATTCCATCTTAAAGCGTGTTAGCCATAGTGGTGACCCATACGACTCTACCGACAACCAGCGTCGTTGGGAACATATGATCCGGTCCTAGCAGTCTCTTAGCGGACCCCTGCTAAGTAGAACCAAACGGAGCTTGCCGGTCACAATAGGCCTACACCAGGTAATATTGGTTGTACGCCGGATCACTGTTTCTGGAGACCCATTCTTCGGTTGATTGTAATCTAGCTCAAGTATACTTACGAACTGTATAGTAGCTCAACCCCCACACAGTTTGCTACTCCGCTATGGCATGGAGAGTGCCCGCGAGAAAACGCATTAAATGGTATCCCACTCGAATCCATGTAGCAGGAGTAATCTGTATTAAGGTTAGCGACTACAAGTGGTAATCCGATACGCCCGGACCTGAAACCAAAACAACACCGCAGAAAAGTAACGCCCATACCTAGGGACCTGTTTCATCCACACGCATCCCTCAAACGAAACACAGTCACGCACTCACCCGCGAGTCGAGACATGACACTGCCTCGGTGGGCAGAACCAATCGTTCATCCGTTCGGAAGATAGTAAAGTCTGCTGTTGATCGGAATCTACCCTGGAGTGTTAAGAATACACGGACGGATGATAGGTTTGTATCGATTGATTGGGAGGGTACTCTACTATCCTAGATCTCAATAGATGAGGAGGATTAACAATTGCCAGCAATGGTCCGCCAGAATACAAGCACGTGATGAAAACTGGAGTCCGTCTTTTTTATAGATCGACAAGGGGTGCTCACAATATGAATCCAGTTAGATCAGTGAGAGCAGAAAGGTATAACGGCTACAGGAAGCGGGTACCCGGGGTTTGCCGGCATGAAAACCCATGCTGAACTGTTCCCTACATGCCTCTTATTTGTAGCGGGTTCCGCAACTGAGATGGAAAGGCACTAAAATTCTTACTGCGTTTCCAATGTCGGATAGACGCCTGGCCATGTCCGGTCGAACGTGCGGAAACAAACACTGGCTATCTCACAACAGTTTTAACAGAAGTTGAGCCCGGTATATGAGAGATTATCCGGTTTCGATCGGTTGTATATGTACAGTAACCCCGCGCTCGGTTCTCCTGAAGCGTGTGCTTTTTGGGGTGCGTGATGATTGGTGGATCGCTGGCAGCTACATGTGCCCATGGTAGATACCAGCAGTTAAGAATCACAGACTTGGTAGCCCCACTCTCAATTATACAACAAGTATGCATGGATCTTTCCAACCATGGTCACTGGGTAACCCCTATATTGGAATACCCATAGGCGTTGCAGGCTGACACCGCATCGCGCTACCAACTATAGGTTCAAAACCATATCTACTGGCTGATGAGGTGTGCAAGACCACGGACACGGTCGGCAGTCTAATTAAGATTTAGGTTAGTACAGCGCGGCCAGACGCTATCAGATAACGAGACGTGCAAAGACCGCTTAATTATCGAAGGTAGGGCTTGCTCCGCTCGATAAGTGCACACCGACCTCAATGTCGTAGAGTTGGGTCTTGTGCGAGGGGTCCGCGCTAATGCGCAATAGCATGATCAGATCCACCTCATACATGGACGCGTTCGCGAGCTGGTTCTGCAGTGCGTATACAGGCCTTAAAGCGTCTCCACAGGCGAGATATTTCCGAGCATCGCATCATTAATCTGAGTTTTGTCCTGCTAAGATCCCCTAAAACCATTATGTAGGCGAGCCAAGTATCCTGAACTCCGGCCAACTTATCCCTACATAAGGGTAGGGGAGGTATGAATGTGCAACTCTAGGGTTATAGTCTGCAGGCGCCCGCCCCGCGCTGACTGCCCGGACCTCACGAACTTGGGTGTTAAGTCTTCTTCAAAGAACAAGTGCGACGTATCGGGTAAATCTCCTCTCGACCCACCTGGTCTTCTGGCGCTGGGCATCGAAATATTTTGAAAGAGATTCTAAATACGCATACATTCGGTCAGGGCACATCTGAGGCCCACCCCTGTCGGATTGCCCACAGTCCTGCTGGAAAATCCAGTCGCTAGGAAGGGGTAATCGGAGTTCTTAAGCTCCCCGGACTATAAGCGGATTAGATTCAGTAATTAAAATTTACGTCCCGATAACTGAACTACCATTACGCTCATTAAAGATTGACAAAGAAACCTGTCAACCTCTAACTATGTACGTGATTTAGTGCTACCCTCCGTCATACAACAATTATAAATCCTGAAGAACCGAATGCAACTTGTTGCAAACCAAGGGTGAAGAGTCGGGCATTGAGGTCAAGAGCTCTCGACTGGGATGACCCAGGCGAGGCTAGTGAGCTATTAGCATCAATTTAAGAAGTGATTCATTGTAGTACGGCTACCTGCCAGTGACGAATCTTGAACCTGTACCGCGTGAACCGATAAGTACCAAGCCTCAACCAGCCGTCACCAAGACTTATTACTCACGTTAGAATTTCTGTTGGAACTAGAAGTAACATGGAAGTCCGTCAGAGGGAACTTTAAAGCGTCTATGATTCTCTCGCCCGGTAAACCCGTAACGGAGTGCAAAGTAGCCGATCACCCGGTTCATTCTGTGGAATGCTGTGATCCTCTCTTCTTCGTTAATTTCCCGTCTTTTGAGAGAGACATAACGGATCATGGGGCGATAGTAATGGGACCGAACCAGGGGATTGCTGAAGATTATAAATTTAAAATCTGTAAGATAGCTTTTACTGCATCCTAGGGATACCATCTCAGATTAAGAAATAGGCTTGAACCTGTGCCCCTTCATGCGCATCTGAGGAAGCCTCCGTGGTTGGCGCTGGTCGGGCTATAGTAGCATTATCTTCTAATTTCGGCAGACGAGCTACTACTCTGAAGCCATTCGTGGCGTCCGATATACACTCTCGATCACAGACTCAAGGTACCAACTTCCTGATAACGTGAATTACTCTTGCTAAGTCCATTGATTGCACGGCGGCCGGGGAAAACTTTGTCAGGCCGAGTTCGTCCGTGTGCCAGCCGCGTCCTTGTTCCCAAGTAGTAGATGGATGAAGGGACAGGTCAACGACAAACCTAAGCACGCAGTAGCACCTGAAACCTGAGACCCCGAAACGGGATGTGAGGATCGATCATTCAGTGGTCGATTCCCATAAGCATCTCGGGCATGACTAAGACTTAAAATATGACCGCCGAGGCCGGTTGAGTCTACTGCATGAGTGCGCGGTACCCAGCAGCGAAGTGCGTATAGCGGTTGTGGTATACGGGTGCGGTTCTCGCAGGTGGGAATTCACATGAACATAAGAGGGGAACGGATGAGCTTGAATTACAGCACGCATCGTAGCGCGCCACCCAGAGAGGAGTCTGCTCGATACCAGTTTGCTGCTAACACCGCCTTGGAGCCCTGCCGAGAACTTCAGACTTGCTCTACTCCGAGTAGCGACGAAGGATCAGCGTGTGTGCATATCGGCGTGCATCGTTGAGCGCACACAAGGTAAGAGTAGTAGGGTGCTGATTTAACATCGTTCAACAGAATTCCTTCCTAGTGGTTCGAAAAGCCAGTGTCCGGTTCGTTTTCAATTGGGCGTTAGAGGAGAAAAGAATGTCTCTCGGCTAACTAAAGCCAGGAGTCTAGTCCACCTACGAAGAAGTACTTTACTGATGATAAGGTTGGACTACGATTTGTTGTCCATATCGAAACTCGGAACTATATACAGAGTGTCTCTCCACGGCAATACTAATTAGCCTGTAGACTTGCTCCCCGTGTGAGATTGCGAGGGTAGTTAGATACGCAACAATGTAGCCTATGGCTGAAGATCACCTTCGTCCCCATTCCTGAGCTCTGTGAAGCCAGGGAGCCCGCAATTGGAGTTGTCTTACGCCTTTAACGAAGAACCAGGTAAGGACCGTCGGGCGATAGGCGAATTAACAATAACCTTGCTGTCATGGTGGACGACAGGTCAGGGACGGTTACCGGGGCGAGCTTTTCTAGGTCTGGCCGGTGCGTGCACGGGCCAAAGGCTGTATTTTCCGCTCCGGCGCAGGAGGACGATCAAAAATTTTGGCTACAACCCGCACATCACAGAAATAACGTAGTACCTCTCCTTCCTCCAACTATGGATCGAACAACGATAGGGATGAGCGTGTTGGGAGCGGAAGGGTGTAATCTACTGTTGAGAGCTTGTCCGGAAGCATCTTTTGGTATATCTCTTCACAGCATTGTCCCCTGGCCCTTTAATAATCGCAGGATCTTCTTTCACACTTAGTAATGGTGCTAGGGTCGTGCTGGGACTGGCTGTATGTCTCCTAATAATTGTACCTATATAATCCGTTCTCAAGCTCGATAACACACGTTAAACGTTTGTTTTCCGCCGCCAGACTCGCTTCTTTGATTTTACGGACCACCGGCTCTCGACATTCCGTACCCAGTCACGACTTCTTTTCAATCATCCTCACCGACTCGGAGATGGATCCTCTCATGAGAATTGTAGACTGGGTCAACGTCAAATTAGGCATAAAAGAAAATAGGAAGGGTTCATCTGACACCTTGGTTTAGGGTGAGTATCGACGACGCACCAGTGCTCAACACCATTCAAAAAGCACATTTAACATGTACTTTACAAGTGCCAATTTGCCTTTTCCAGACACCGAATTTTTCGGTGCAACTATATTCCCGGTTAGTGTCGCCATTTACGAAAGGCCTCATTCCGAAGTACCAACGATGCGAGAGCCGGGGGGCAGGACATCCGCGTTATGTCCGGGGTTTAGCACCAGACTATGTGGTCGGTGTATGTAACATTTAACTCTCGCGCGTGTTGCAACCAGTAGTGAGTAGATAGGAAGAAGTGGTTACAGGTCGCCATTTAATTTGCTGGTTCTAGAACCCTAACGAAGTTATAGGCCAGACATCCGCTGCAGTTGAAGGTGACCAGCACAAATTTGCGGATGTGAGCTTTTGACGAACGTGTAATTTCCTTGGGTTGTAGAACAGGTATCCTACGGAACAAAGTACTAATCAATAGCCCATGTGATGTCCTAGGTATACATGCTCATGAGGTGGACCGTAAAGTCCAGCGGCGTGTGATCCAATTTCTTAGATGGGGGTGAACAGGGCCAGTGCTATCGGGTTGTAGTATCACGATGGAAGCAATCATCCAGGGCCCGTTATGTAGACCCGCGTCGAGTAGGGACCTAACCGGACCCCACGTCAATCACAACACGAGGTGTACGATCCGAGGCTCATGGTTTAGTAGAGAACAGTTCTCGTTGATATGGCCTCTGGTGGGAATGCAAAGTCCGTAGATGGTGATCATGAATTGGTACTTGTAGTAGCTACCCTGCAAAGGTGTTAACACTCATCGCTAGCGTTTTTCTAAAGCGGACGAGTCAACGATGACCGCTTTACAGGGATTCCAGGCTACCTTATTTCCCATGAGACTCCTACAATATGGTGCTCTTCACTAGCCGTACCGACAACAACCTACCCTCTACGCGCCACCTCAAATGTGCTCTTTAACTGTGAAAACCTCCCGGAAGTTGATCCTGAGGACCAATTACTCTGCCTTGGTATGATTATAGGGGGAAGGGAACCTTGGACACTTCCCGGCACCGAGGGCGTGCACCTGCCAGATGCGCGACTACTTCAACAAAGCTCACCACTCCCCATGCCGGTGAATGATAGAGAGGTAGCCAGCAGGGCTGTCCGTTTAATCCTTTGCAATATAGTGCTTTGATGCGCCGTGACTCCATTCCGCCGGACCTATAGTGGTAGGATCAATTCTATAGGAAGTTATCTTAGACGGTTCATACAGCACGGGTATAAAATAATTATGACGAGTCTTTTGACGAGCGGGCGTATGCACCGAGGAGAGGTGAGGGCGAGGTTCTGTATAAGAGCTCTGCAATATAGAGACGTGCCATCTGGTCTACGATAGATCGTGCATAGCGCACACACCGGCAACAAGATTCTTACCAAGCATTGACCTGCCAATGTTGAAGCTCTGTTGTTTCTCATTTACGACTGCTGGCGTAGCGGCCAGCCCCCAAGTATCAGGTCATCATCAATGCAACACGAGACGGCGTCTGACACTTTGAAACTCGTAGAAGACAGGTCGAAGGCGGCCCCAGCGCTGCGCGGTTTAAGATTCCCCTGAACGACTCATGTGTGGGGATTACCCCTCAAGTGGTGCGAGTGCGTGTACGAAAGGCAGCTCCCCGGCAGGGTAGGATATAGACGCAGACTCACTGGTGGTGCGTCTTTCCTCACTCTCGTAAAAAGTTTCGTCTTAATGGCCGTGAATCCTCCGCACTCCTTGAAGCATAGTCGCAGCCCAAAGTGACTGCTCTTACGAAAGCTCGGTCGCGCTGGTGAGAGTAATGATCCGATAGCTAGAACGTACCTGTAAGGGAGTTAGGAATCCGACTGAGTGGTTCTATACATAAAAGGAACACGACCTTACGATTTCAAGTTCTGCCGTTTGGCGAAGCAGGACAATTTACTATCGAGACTCAATGCACGATAATGTCCAATGAAATGATTAAAGTACTGTCATGAGGTATGGAGTGTATGGCAGATTTTTTGAGCTAACGAGCGGGACGTTGGGGAGATCACTGTACTGTCCGGTGTGAGTAGCGCGCTCCGTGTAGCATTACATAGAAGGTGCGATTCTTTGGATTTAGCAACCGGAACAGTTGGTGTTAGCACTAATTTGCTTAGCAGACACAGGTACAAGCGGCCGTGCTGTTCGGGGATAGACGGCAGCCCTTGAGTAAGGGTCTATTTCTCTCGTATGTCTGAAAATCATGTGCTAGAACCATTGAGGACTGGCCACCGCTGAAATTATGTTCTTGCCTTATCATTAGAGGCTGGACCTAGTGAAATGTTGGCGCCAACATAACTCTTGGCATTCAAAGACCTTGGGGGCTGCTAGTATGAAGAACAACCGGTCCCGCTGAAGACTAAATCTGGGGCGAATCCATTGATTTCCGAGAGGTCTAGTATACCTGCATGTGTCATTGATAGTGCAAATTCTTAAGAGATCTCGTCTAACCTTCGTCGGTACGCACTGTTCACTTACCTGCAGTGTGGTACGTACCAAGAGCAAGACAAAAGTGGGCGCTTTAGAACCCTGAACGGTCGTTAGCATTAATGCTAATATATTGTTCCTCCGTGACTCACATCTTCCGCTTACATCGCACTCAATTGTGCCCATTCAGGTCGGCTAACATTATGTGCATCAACTAATCATCTCCGTCACTACCATTAGAAGAACAACTGAGGCGGCTTTTCCGACTGGTTCTTTCGTGGCCTACTTACTAACGTAATGGATGTAGCGAGGCCTTGGGCACGTCTTATAGATACGGAGGTCTTGTTATAGTCGAAGGCGGGCTGTGTGTAATGCCCACAACTGATGAATCCGGACCTCCTTGATATCTTGGCAGGGATCCGGGTGTCGCTTCCCGCCCCTTTTTTCCTTTTATGATTTTGATGCGGGCTACAAGGGATGCCCCCGATGCCTTAGTAGGTTGATCTTGATTCCAAGCATACAGCCTTCGTTTCTGAGTAGCAGTCCTGCTCCGCCCTGTGTTGAACATACAAAGGGAGGCAGAATTTTACAACATGGGGCGTTTGTTATAACTTCGGCTGGCTAGAACCCGAAAGAAGCAACCCTCCAGTATTTCGAATCAGCATTTCTTGGCGGGAGATAATGGGGGGCACGACGACAGGGGTTTTGTTGGCAAAATTATGAAGTTGGGTAGGGACTGAACTGAAATTAGTGGCGCAACTGCCAGTACGCCTACCATTGTTGCTAAAATATGGTCAAGTTGCAAATTCGCTGCCCCAAAACACGGTCTAACGTCCGACACAAGAGGTTCATTGGAGTTTTGTGATGTGATAACGAACGTCGGGGTTGCTCCCACCGTGATGCGCGTTCTGCTTTCTGCAGTATTTAGGCTAAATGTCAATGGTGATAACTTAGGTGATTACGTGTCGTGCGCCACGGATTCGCTCCGTATTCTAATAGAACGGAGTAGCAAACCCAAGGCCGATCGTACACAAAATCTAGTCGTAAGTGGCCCGCATACGGGCTGTAATCATGGATCGAAACACGTGATGGCTGTGGTGGGCGACCCAGGTATTATGGCGGAGTCACTGTCACCCATCAGCACATAAGTGACTCCAGGACAAGCGAACTTTAATTTGGGAGGAATTGCGTTCTACTACGACAGCAAAGGAGAACCCGGAGGCAATTCCATCCAGGTTTAAACATTTATATGGTAATGCCACCCGCGCATAGCTCGTGTGTCTAAATCGACCCATATTATCCAGTCTACACTGTAGCGGAAGCGGAAGTTAAAACGTGCGTGCGATGATTAAGACGGTCAACAGGGAAAGAGGGGTATGTAACCCGAGCGGGCCACTTCTGTACGGGGTAAAGTGGAGTGTGTGGACGTTACGAGCTTTGTCCTCGCAGACTTCTGTGCTGTTCAGTTGGCGGCCCCCGTCAAGCGCATCAGTAGATTTGGTATCGCTGAGTGACGAAACTACTAAGACGAAGATGAGACATCTGCGACAATCACCGGTAATCTTGGCACGGCGAACAAGATGACGAGGAACCACCCGAAATATTAGGGGGAGAAGCATAACGTCAGAAGCGCTTTGCGGGAAACGCACCTCCAGTAAATCAACTACGCGTTTGAATCAAAGTTCGGTTTCAAACTAACGTTTCCTCCTAGTAACATCCATGTCAGCCATGGCAGTACTCCAAGGACGATAGCAACCAAGCATTTAACGCGCCGCGAGGAGCGCGTGCGAGATCCGTTCAGTTAAGTCGTCTTTTATATGGACCAAAAAGCCGTTATCATTTGTACTGTCTCTGAGGCTTGTGTGGCGCTGTAATAATGACCGCACCCGGCCAAAGAGAAAACAAGATAGAGATTGGGGTGTCCTGCCCCGAATCAAGTCCCCTCGCTCAAGTCTCATGCGAAGCGGTGCCATGTGCCTCAGCATAAGGGCCACTATTACCGAGCGGCGTGTAGTGGACCTTAGTACAATTCAAAGAGCTATTTAATCAGCGGATGGACGGCTATTACACCCTCGAGTTATGGTTGAGGGCTGAGTTTGAACGGCCGAACTATACGGAAAACTACGATAGCGAGTAAACGTTGAGGAATTTAATTCCACGCGCTTGCAACGTCTGGCAATCCAGGTCTTCTCACTTTCTACTGACGCGAGGTGTTGAGTCCCAGTGGCTCCCTTAAGCCATCGGTCTGTCTAAATGAGGCTAGCCTATGCCAAAGAAGGTCTGTCCATAGGACTTAACGATATCTAGTCTCAGGGAGTTTAATATCAATCACCGTCCAGCCACTTGACTTAAAAGTAGGACATCCTAATAACCCTACCGTCCTGATATTCCTCAAACGCTCCGTCTCGAACCCACCATGGCCCTTTAAAGATCAGTTGGATATTATCTACGAAGACATTTCCAGAGGAAGGTTCTGCCAAAAGCTCTAGACTATATACTGCCCCATTTCACTAGTTCCTCGCCGGCCACGAACCACAGCCCACGCACTCAAATTTGGGCGTCACCCCAACCGCGATACCCCCCTCGATTCAGAGCAGAGTCGTTACGTCCCTAAAGGGAACACCAGGGTCATCCGATCCGAGTACGTTCCGAGAGTCACTGTAAGGACTCCTGTCAAAATTTCAACCTCAACCCTTTCGCCATTCACTGTATCTCCCGAAGAGGAGTTCTTCCTTGTCGTACTCTCGCCATCAGGATCGTTTAAGGTCCACGACGTCCGAGACGTTACCTTTAAGCGTCTGGAGGCTGGTGCTGCAGCATTGACGAATGGAATTAGATTGGGGGAAGCACAAATTAGTTAAATCTTAGTCATGATGGGTACAATCAGATTCTACACGACTGGACGGAAGAGTCTGGCCTTACGTCTAATTGTATTCAGGCCTCTGACAGGACATTCCTGAACCTCCACAACACGATGTTCGGGCGTCGTTCGTTGTAAACGTTATAGATATCATGCAAATATGGCGGGCCATCTTATAACGATCTGTATACGACTTGTTTGAATGTATGTGGCCCAGTAGCCACAGCAATATAGCTGAAGACAGATGAGAAGAGGCACTCCGATGTATTCACGCTCTTCTGACCAATATAACGCCCAGCGTACGTCATGGAGGTCCAACGACGTACTGTTATTTAGGACTGCGGTAGCGGGGCCTTATAACTAACTCATAGCGCAGGGCCGTTCTCCCCGAAGTTAAGAGGCCTTAACAACCGCGCGACACTAAAAATCGTGGGCGTATAATGTTTCTGCTCAGGTTCGACTAATAGCGCAGTCTCTCCCTACTCCGATTAAAGTTTGCCAGCACGGGAAACAACCCTCCTTATCACGGGCTCTTATCATGTCTTCACTGGTCGCTCCCGGTAAGCGAATGCGGTCGGTTGAATTTTTTCGGCAGCGTGTATTCAGGGCAGGCGTCGCAGTGATTAGGCCCAGGCGATAAGATTCCGCAAGCACTACGGCGAATGTGCGATCTAGGCACACACGTTTATATCCGGCGTTCGGGGGTTGTGCGTGTCATGACGACGCTAATAAAGCTAATGCCACCACGGATGATTCTAATATATACGTAATATCATTTAGACGGGCGCCTTTGTCGAACCGACGTAAGATAGTGAGGAGGCAAGCCTGAACCACTTGCTGGAACATCACCCTGAAGGCTGTTCTTATAATTGTGATCCAATATATTAAGTGCTAAGGATGGAGATGTTTTGAGACAGTAATAGTCATCGCATAGATATTATACTGACGCTGGCAAATTAGAATCTGATCCCAATCCTGTTGCAGCGTAGACTAATCTAAAAGTACACGTTGTTCACGGTTTCGCAGTTCGGGCCCTATCAAGGATAGGATTGTACGTGTTAAATATATGGTTTTTATCGCGCTCGGAGAAACTCCAGAAACATGTCTCCCTGACTATATAAGAAGGTTATAAGATATAAGAATGTGTGAATGGTAACGTTTGCTAGTGCGATCACTCCGCTAGTGTGAGTCAGATAGGGTCCTCGTGTAAGGCAGTATTAAGTTCCAGAGGTTCCAAAACTTAACAGAAGACTGTTTTATCTTACACAAGGGGAAAAAGTTAACCCTCCGGTGCTTCGTAGCCTTCCTGCCAAAAGTAGGCAATAATGATAGTAAGCGTGACAAGACCCTAAATGGTTTAGTATTTCTAGGTCGTTACGATCCAAAACAACGTAAGGGCTATGCGATCACATGAACATATGTGAACTATACTCGCGACGATGTGATCAAAGAATCAAGCTGGGTGTTCGGGGATTAGGTCGAAGCCGGTTTGTTTCTTACGCAGAAATAGAGATGAATAGGTGATGTAGCATTGGCTATGCAGCTTAGTAGCATAATGGCGCGGACAGGTAAAAAACGAGGGTTTGTCTCTTCAGAGAAAACGTGGACAAACCTCTACGGACCAGGATAACTAGGATCTCGTCGAAATTTAGCGAATGTGTCTCTTTACAAGGATAGCGAAGGGCTGATGGCTCAGAGCTCAGTTATATTTCGAAGACTTGTGCTCCGGGCGATATAGGAATATGTCATTAATTGTTTGCCTGCAAGCAGTTGGTAACGCCACGCGCCGAGCTTAACCTTGATTAGAGACACTGTTTCGGAGCGCGACCTACCATGAGAACTCGGTACACCACAACCCCAGTGGCAATAACCACAATTAATCTACAAGAGACGGACCGGTAACATTATTAGTCCTGCTCATTAAAGACTGACCCAAGGGGAAGAACGGTGAGAGATAATATTATGGAATAAGCTTTACGTAGATTGTGCCGATCAGACAGGCCGCTATTAGCCTACACAATACCTGACCTGACATGAAACTGCTACTCTGATCACAAATTAGCGCAACGGCGCATGACCGATAGGGGATTAGCTTAACGTAAACTATTGCGTGGTCTTTAATTCAATGCAAAATCCTGGTTCGAACCCAGTTCGTGTTTCGGTGCTCCCTAGGCGAGTATATACCTCGTTATAATGAAGGTGGCGGTACGGACATGTTCTGGAGGGTCTCCGATAAAGTGATAATCTTATTAATCGTGGGTAGTCCAAAATGGGTTTATACTCAGTTGGCAATGGTCGCGCCACGTGACGACCTAACGATCCGATGTGGAATGCCGGACACCTGAGGTAACTTCGAGAAACTATGACTAGATGCAATCGTACTTAGCCACAAACCATAAAAAGGGATTACAACCTTTAGGGGGAGCATGATAGTTTCAATAAACGGCCCATCCCCATCTGGGGTCTCTCGGCGAGCTCAAGAGTTCCAATAGACCGTGCTCGCGAGTCTGCATCGAGGGCTATGGTGATGCTACCTCTAAAGGCCTCGCTTGCTAGTCACGTGTCCTCGTTGGCTATCTGGGTTAGCAGTCGTGTTGACTACGGGCTAGTTCCTCTAACTTACAGGGGTAGGCCGAGGGTAAGGACGGGTGATCAACACTTCTCTACGGTGAATGCAGTGGTTGCATAAGCGCTGTTTATACCTGTTACAGATTTGATTGGGTGAGGATGAGTACCAGCTGTAGCATGTATGGGGCTCTATCTAGAAACCATGTAGGTACTGAACCTGGGTAAAAATCGGTAGACGGCTAACTGTGATACAGTAGATATGCCGATGTTGCAGAACAGTTAAAAGACCAATGGTAGAGATAGCCTTTATGTTTTGGATGGCACGTATCATCGTCTGCCCAAAACGATTGAGACAACGTCAGGCGCCAGCCATCGGTTGCATTGTGCAAGGTCGAAAAGAGGTATTTCCGTTGTAGCGGTTAGCGGATTCAAGTTGAAATAGATAAACAGACATCTTCCTGACATAACAAAGGTCGGAGAATAACCCTCGCAGAGCGAAATGATACGCTATTGGCCGCGCCCTGCACTATCAAACAGTGTTGAATAATGTCATTAAGTTCTTAGCGCGACGGCATTTATAACTACGTACGAGGATATGCATACGCCCACTGCCCCAGGGGTATTAAACGGTCGGTCCTGCCAGGATCCGGCACGGCGAGCCAAATAATATCCAGTGACCACGACCCAGGAGCGGTCAAGTAGTGCCGAAACCGTGCGTGGACGTATTTCATAACATAACACATTGATGACGGCTTGGCTTTGCCCCGGGGGTCGGCGGGGTTACACAGTTCTAACCTAAAATTTATTGTCCTCTATAAGTTAAAATTTCGTGGATAGTTCAACATGAATGCGGTGTCGTGTAGTGCATCCGGTCCAACAAAAGCCAAGGAGATTACAAGCAGCATGGCGATACAAATGTCCGTATGGAGATGCGTCAGGGCCACAGTAACGCGGACGGGGTTTGACTCAACAGAGGTGTGGCGTCCGTGCCGAGGGCTTAGGGACTGACACAATACCAGGGGATCGCGATGCACTCCTAATGGGATCCACGGAAGGGATTCAGGCGTGGAGTGCGGCTACCAAGCGTGAGATATCTGTGTGAGCGTTTTAATAAATATAGATGTCCTCAAAGGCCGGCGACTAGCATCCCGCCTGCTATGATTAACCTCTTGCAACGGCACCCCACTTGTCAGTACCTCAAGGCTAGCTAATTTCCGTGCTCCCTGTCGAGAGGTATGGTTCCCGTAGTTCGGAGAAGGCGTACTGCTATCAGCCCCGATTAGCCCCGCGCGATTCTACAGCGCCGTATCTTAAGAATACCCACGTGCAGCTCGAAAGACCAGTCAGTGAGCGATTCACACATAACGTGGATCAAGTATCCTTACTCATACCGGCTGAATTCACGGCCACCTCTACGCCGGAAGACAACGACATACGGGTAATACAAATACATGCTGCTGGAGCGACTTCTTACCAAAGCTTGCCTCCTAAGGGTCAACCCTTCGTACCAGTAACGCGATGCGCCGAAATTGCGTTAATAATGGTAAGGTACGCCTAGTCCACATTGAGGATTAGACTACCAGTTAACACTGCGAAGGGGGAGTTACAATTGGCCTCAGAACCTGTCCTTGAATGCACGGTTGATAACCGATGACAGGGGCGGGACCGAAAACGTAACGGTAGCGCTCATCTGGGACATATAGCGACCCAACCCGTCGTCCTAAAAGCATAGGGTCACCCTCTAAGAAAGTCTAAGCCTGGCAGCAGTGAAATAACTATGTTTGATCTGAGGTCTGAGTCAGTCATGGTCAATGGCTGATGAAAGCGATAAATTCGTTGTTAGAAAAACGCGCTTCTCTGACTTCCGAGAGCAGCCTGAGCCCCATTGGATGATGATAGCAACCAGCGTAACAGCTCGCAAATTCATAATCACCGGATGTTAACTTAGAGTCTAGGGATACAGGTCAAGGGTTTTAGCGCAATGTCTAGAACTCTCCGAATAAATGGAGTAATATGACTTATTAATTTACACTGATGAAAGGTCGACCAATTACGGTCGCCCGAAAGCGATTTCGGCGGGATTATCGCCATACAGTTTGCCATGCACGCTCATGATCTTCCCGGGTATGGCACCCTCCGGAACACCAGGTCGGAATAGTTTTTCCTGGGTTGTGGATCTGTTGGAGCGTCGTGAGCATATCACAGAATTTCCGCGGGGAGACTATCTACCTCTAATAGTTACCTTTTTTTAAAATGGGCCAGCAAGACCTAAGATAATGCTTATAGGACCGAACGACTCTGCGCTGTGCCTAATACAGTGCACTACGTCTATCTTTCTCATAGTTTGAGCCTAGTCCAGGTATCACACCGTCATTACCCACCGATAGGTACGCACACCTGACCAGCTGGGGGCCTTTGCTACATGTATTACAAGGCAATAACGTCCACACGAACAAACGGTGCGGAGCGATCCGCGAGTTATCTGACACTGTGTATTTGCGAAGGTCTGGGGACGTGTGGGACATACGGTATTCGGGTGTAGTGATTCCCCAAGGCTTATAGTTCGTAGGTGATTGGGAGGAACAGGCTATCCGTACCATGTGGGGGCGTCAGAAAGGTCCACCGCATTCTACTACTGTTATGACGTGATACTCATATATCCTCGTTGTGATAGGTCTCAGTTCATGGAGGGTCCGGAAAATCCACGTGGCGTTCATCCCCGTCCAGATACTTAACTAAGTGTCCAGACCAGGGAGGTGAACGTTTCATCCGCGCTAAATACTAAAAGCAGGTGTTTGCAAACTCAATGGGACAATTCATGAAATTTTGGCTGCGCAACAAGTGCCTCTAGCCTCCCATTCACGTTCTTCACATAATACGCTGCTTAGTGTCGAAGAGCGGGGTTCGAAGATTGTTGGCATGGATAGACGGTTCGTACCTGAAGCCGGACAAACTCGTGGCGTATCCAGTATACTGGATTGTTCAGGAACTTGTGCCCAACTCTGCTAAATAATCACTATACATCCCTGCTGGTAGGCGGGGATCCACCGCCTCTGGCTATCGTCTACTGCCGATGACGCACGCCAATGACGTCAGAGCATACTGCCACGTTTACAGCTGGGAAGGAGAACAATCTATGACCTGACAGACAAGTAAAAGGCGCGTTCGCGCGGCGAGGGAACAAAAACTACACCCTGCGAATACGTGACATGAGGAATAATCCAAAACGATGTGAAACGTGTTGCCCGCCTGTAGAGACACGTGCTACTGGTCTTGTTTACATCTTTTCATCGCCGCTAATGACAACGAAAAACCCGGCTCGAAGGTCTGTTCGGGCAGTGTTACCATTTATCCTCTTTGTTGGAGGATTCATTGATAATCGTACTTACGCTACTGGAATGCTGGCCAAACCCGAACATGGTGCACATACACACGATTCTTCCTATCAGAATTCATCGGTGGAACGAATCAGATCACCCGAGCAAATGGAGTTCTGGAGTTTACGCGAAAGTTTTGGGTTACGTCTTTAACAACTAGTAATGTCAGCTAAACCGCAGATATGAAAGTCCCAATGATCGCTGACGCACTGGCGCTACGCATAACCCCGAATGCTGAACACTCACGAAGTGTTCTGTCTATCCGCGAAGGCATATATTTTGACTATCAGACCAACTGTAACTATTTCTGGTTGCCAGGATATGAGTATCGGTTCGATCTGTAGGGTAGCTCCAGAGGGTCGTGACGTCCGTCCAGGCATTGCCCTTAGCGTTGACTTGAACACATAGCTGAGCGTTGTCCGTAAGCGTATAACGGGCAGCGGGTATCCCAATTGAGCCGAGTTATGTACACATTGTTTGTACGGCCCCGATAGTATGCTGCAAGGGTCCTCTCCTATCTGGTTTCCGCCTTCGATACTATATGTGAATGGGTAACATGACGGCATATCGAGGGAAGTCGAGTACGCGCTCTACTTCAATGCAGGTCCAATGCTCGTGTCTCATTAGTATATAGGATCTTTACGGTGCCGTCGCCAAACCAGCATAGAATTGCACCTCACCCTGTTACCGGAGGGTACTCAGAAGCCGCTACAACTCCGCAGCAGACCAACTTAACACCATTTACACGTTGTCTTTCGTTAGAGTTCGAACGCTGCCAATGATCACGCAGAGCTGTGTCTCCACGACCTTCAACGCACAGATATGAATTATGAGTACTGTCTTAGCACACACCTGATACGGTCCTTTATCCCCGGAACCTCGAGCAAATCTCTTGGTGCTTCGACGCTGGTGATCAGGCTTTGCGAAGGATGTCCTAGCTAATAGCAATCGCCACTTGTCTTATTCCCCTCTTATCTGCTCCTTCGCCTGTGAACACCGGCCTGTGTCTGACATATGTGCGCATAGGCCTCAGTGGCTTTTGCAGATGGTCTCAACCTTTTACAGTCCAAGGACGAGTCATAGCACTGAGGTTGATATATGACGTTCATCCTGTTGCATGTTGCATTCGCTGAACCCTGCGCTCTGCACCTGAGTTATTGGCTAGTGGGAAGAACATAAATCCTCATCATAGCTTACCTTAATAGGGGCTGTAGCCCGACGGTTCGTGTGGAGGTGCATTGCATGCCTCGTGTCGATGGAGAGTCCTAATAGCCATAGTCAGAGGTAGACCCTAGCGAATGTCGCCTAATTACGCGCTCCGGCGCTTGGCGGGGGCGGACCTCCCCCCAAAGACCTCAAGTGCCAGAGTTGTTCGTCCAGCCCCTTCTCCCAGTGGAGGCTGTGCAGTGATGTCGGTTTTTGGGCGTACCTACGGTATGAAAAAGTGCAATCAAGCTAAACGTTGCACATTCTGGCCTTTTAGACAGTTGGCGCGCGCTCCCGGTATTATAAATGATTTACTCCGGGAGCTATTTTTTAGATGCTGTATATTAAGCGAATTTACGATATCTAGTAGGAATATTGATTCGGCGGGATCGTGTATATCGCTGGTCAGGGGGAGTAAGGCGTCTGGAAGTATAGGGATCGATATTACGCAACTGCGTCTTTGTGGTCGTGCTGAGGTAATTCCTAAAGTGCAATGGGTGCTCTTAAGCGACTACAACACGCGCCCCGGACGTCACATTTAACCCATATGAGGTGTTTTACTACATTCTCCCATCTAGGGCGTACTTTACTGGCACCAAACTGTTTTCGTCGATGGAAACAAACGGTACCTAAAGAGTAAGCGTTTTGGGTCGTATGGAGCGTTACATGGCATTCGATTGCGTCCCGCTGTACGGGTGAAAGTGGAGAATCTTGACTATGTTGCGGATTGTTTCTAACTCATATTAAGGTAAATAGGCTTCTTTTAGATACCTTCGCGGACAGTAAGAACGCACTTGGAGCCGAGCAACCCTGACTCTGGGCAACACTAGCCAGAATTATATGAAAAGTAATATAGGTCCTCATGTCAAGCACTGGCATGGCCATGTAAGCTTTGTCGTAACGTTAGTGATTCAACACCATCGTTAAGTCAAGTACGTCATAAACAGGATTCATGTGCCTCCTGATTAGTAGCAGCTCGACTGGGACCTAGTTTACTTCGATAACCCTGCGGCGACCAAAGTAGGGTGGATTAGGACCAGAGCCTTTTTTTATCAGATGGAAAATATAATATGGGAGAGCGGAGGCGATAGTCCGACGGCGGACTAGACCCATCACGCTGGTAGTCTGGGATGATTTTCGACGCAGGAGAGTATATTAATCTATAAGCCAGTACTTCACAGAATCCGTTACTACGTACTCTCATGGCCTTGAAGAAAGAACGGCCAAACATTGATTACCTGTTTTGATCTCCCCCAAGTACTATGTGAAAAGCAGCCTTAGGGTGGACTGTTCCAAAGAACAGGTCGAGGTTCGCTCCTTGGCTGTAATTAGTTGTATATTATCGATCCTGCAGTTTAGCGGTATCCTCTCTCTCACTTGACAAGTCGCCCCTCACGCAGGCAGCTTGAGCTGAGTGCTCTTCCGATCAACAAACGCTTGAAGGCGTCTGGGCGGACAATAAGGCTGCAGGAGGCCCCCAACCCCGGCACCCTGATAACACGTCATGTATCCGTTCCTTCACTATTACATTGGAGCCACTTAACCACAGTATACTACGCAAGCCCGAACCTTTGTAATTCGAAACAGACAGGATGCTTCGGTGACGACCGAGAAGAGGACTCCACAAGACGTATATGTTGCTAGTGTTAGGAGTGAAAAGCCAGCCTTCATCCCGACGGTTAGAAGTTCTAGATAGAAACACGACGCGTGTAACTGTGGCTACGGAGAGAACGTCCTGACGCACTGGTTACACCAGAGTAAGCTTAAGGTTACAGCTAAGAGATTAAGAAAAGCTGCCTAAGGAATTCCCCCATCGCCAACCCTATGTGCAGCACACTGCCGAGTTAAACAGACTCATATCCGCTCGCTTAGGTAGGGTGATTGATAAATGTTACCCGTTCGCAGCGCTAGCCATTTCAGTCGTAGCGAATCGCGGCCGGGAGCAGCGTTGTTTGTGTTCTCTGGTTTCCCCGACCCAAAGATCCGGTGTCGATAGCATATACGTGAGTAGATTATTGCAAGCTGATGGAATGGATGCATCTATCATCTCTGATGGCTACCGCTCAGCTTTTCACCCGGTCTTAGCACTTTTACCGCGCGAGCTCTAGTCTCACAGAAAAAATCGCAGCACAATGGTATTGTACCTATAGTTATATGACTTCATAATCCAACATCAGAGAACGCGATGACCATTCTAAGTTGGCCCTCATCATTCCCTCAGCCGATCTTTCCATTCTAGCATGAGAGGAGGGCATATGTGGGGTGTCTACTACTAAGGGGCACATATACTAATCTGATTCGAGTATCCGCGTATGATGAACCGGCATTCGGATGTGTGCCACGCATTACCAGGGGGTCATTGCCCTGGCCCACCGACATGGAACCTTCCACGGCTGTGGGTTTTACGCAGGTTCAGCGGCGGGCACTTCGAATTTAAGTGTAATGGTAAAGGGCGAGGATGAAGGATCCCTCATTCACGAAAGGCCATACACACGGTTCCGTACGTCAGAAAGTCACTAATAGGGTCGTAATGAATTAGCTCTTTAGAGAAATTGCCTATATACCTCAACGGTAATTCTTCAAGACCAACGGTACCTTGTTGTGACCTAATCAGTCTGATCTTCCTGTTCAGTGAAGTGTAGATCCGCAAATATAACCTCGAAATCGCTCAGCGGAGTTCGTCGGAACGAATAGAACTGCGAATTGCGAGAATAACCGCTCCGCTCACAATTTAGAGGCTAGGCGACTCTTGGTCTCCCAGCGCGACTTTTTCCGCCGAACGGCTTAAGCAGAATAAGCCTATTTCTTCACGTTAGGCATGTGGGATTAAGCCATTTTGAGCGTCGGCCCAAACTCCACAGTCCTGATACAATACAGGCTAGAAACTAGAGGGCTGGAACCTGAACAAGAATAGGATATAGGCAAGGTCGCGTCTCGAAGAACAGCTTTCTGCTTAGATGCGAACCTTACTGGACGCGGTGTGAAAGTTCATCGTAGGGCCGTGGAGTGACGTAAATTGCATCAACCCTGTATATAAGTATCTTAGCGGATGCGCTGCAAAATAACGTAGGCGGTCTCAGAGGAGGCCTATGGGGAGGGTCATGACCTGGAGTTGAATTCCTAAAACTCGCAACGAACACCGCTACTTGTCAACCGAGAGTAGTCTGGAGGCTACGAGGCCCCGAGGACAGTGGAGGAACGTCCCCGCTGAGAGGGCTCAGAATTGCATCTGGCCATAAGCGTCCGCCAAAGGAGTCTGTGTGTGACGTGACGCCCAAAGGCGGATCCTCTAGGGTCCGCTAAAGATGTAGCGCATGGAAGCAGACGGTCGAAATCAGTGTGTAGTGTCTGAAGACTGGACCTCTACAAAGTGTCTAGGATCTAATCACTTACATGTCCGCAACGAGTCCAAGTACCTAATACAATTTGATCGTCTGAGCTCTAGATGAAGGGAAGCTTTGGATCACCCTGAAGGTCGCACGCGTCATCTTCGCCCCTAACAAATAATAAGCGGGTTCTCCCGACGAGGGTACGTTGATTCTACTGAACATTCATAAGTGTACACGAGCGTAACCCGTGTAGAAGCCATCACGAGTAAATCGGTAGTAAAGGCTAGGTTAAAGGCTACGCTGGGGCTAGTCACACGAGCTTAGCATCCCGTTTCACGTACAGTTTAGCCGCACCGATATTTGCTTTAGGTCAGGGAGCCTTATAACAGTATTAGTATGGCGAGCTGAGGTCGACAAACGGGGTGAACAGACTAGATGGTAGTTAATCTCGCAGCCGTTCTCCATTAATCTGGTCGAGACCCCTGATAGCAGGTGGTACTCGCGATTACATTACATGGCCGTACACTCGTAATGGGCAACGCGCAGTGTCAAGTCAGAGGGTGTGACTCCCGGGCGATGCTGTCAGCAGGAGAGCGGTGAGCAGTAAAAAATCCACACGTTTTGAGGGGAGGTTGCGCGACGGTGCATTTGGCAGCTTAAACAAAGCCGGCTGAAGTAAATGTTCCATATGTAAAAGCTAACAAGACACTGAACAGAGAGCTCTCTTTGCACGGGTCCAGGCCGATGATATGGATGCAGCAGCGTGCGTACGAGCAAATGGAGCGGTAAATATAACCCTTTCAAAATTTCTAAACGATTAGGTGTCATGTTGAGTTACCTGATGATGGGGTTGAGCCAGATTCGTGCTCGGGAAGGAACTCGCAGGGCGCCATTTACCTATAGGACGTTTAGTCGGATTTTTGTTGACCCGGTTTTCGTCTAGCGACAGTGTATACTGCGTCTCTTGCCCTTATATGGTCCGCTTATGAGAGCGCAAGTACATTCGCTTATCAAGTAATGTAGTTTTGATGGAGACGTCTTCCTCTTGACAAGCAAACCGAGTCTAGATTAGCGTCCCGGGGGTAAGGAAAGTAAAGAGGTGTGTCTGTTAGCGAGTCTTTCACATGCATTCCATCCAATGCGAACCATTTGTGCTATGTGAGTGAATGACCAACTGGGTAAAACTCCGTTCTTCTTGACTTGAACGAAATTCAAGAGAGAAATTCTGATACGTTAGGGCGATCTCGCGGTCGTCCACGTTTTCATCTAACAGGATGCTATTGAACCTAAAACATGTTGGGAGGGCCCTTGTAAGTCGACACTTTATGAGAAAACGTCGGTCGAAAGTTGTTAGGTAGTATCGGGATAGGACGTACTACGATAAATGCAAAATAAAAAGTGATATGAAGTTAGGTGTCGTTAATTTATAGGCCTAGACAGGAACGTCTAACCGCCCTAAATGCCTACCAGCTGCAGCGCGGCTACTGAATAGACCAAGCCGACTAAAACAATGTCGATACATCCTGACTGAGGATGGACGGATCCACATGGCTACTTAGCTAGAGTGAGCCGCGGCCGAGATGTACGACAAAACTGACCAAGACCAGTACTACGGTGAGAGATAGAGGAGAAAGTCGTCCCACGGACCCAGTGCACCTAATTGCACCAACCATACCTCGAGTTTAGACGCCTACAGTTCGTTCTGTCTTTATTCTCAAAACGCGATAACACTACGCACCCACACAAGAGGTCTACATAGGCGGCCGTCCCTCGGCGCAAAACATTTATGGGGCGGATCCCATCTTTAACCTCGACTGACTAAATGGCGACTTAACAGTTCGCTCTAGCCGAGTACACACGTAAAATTATTCAGACGCGCACGTTTGAGTCGGTAGAGGGGCCTCGCTCTAGTCGCGCGAAGGGATCTAAGTTGCCTAACCAGTACACTGGGCCCCTCTACAAAGTACACTCCCTTGGACGAAACCTGTAGTCGCTCAATACCAGGCTCGTAAACACTCAATGCAAACCGGTATTTTTTAGCTCGCAGCCCACTGCTTTTGTGACGTTACGGATATAGCTTAAGGTACCCTGTTCGGAGGACACGAGAGTCACAGGACCGGGACATTACGGGAGCGTTGAGTGTGCCAGTTGGCAGCAGTCCGCCCTAACCCGGTATGATCGAAATCGTCCTCCTACTCTTATGAATAAGGCCAGGGTAACAAAGTGGACTAGCGCACAGTGTGTCATGCACTTCCGTGAATCTTGGTTCTGTTATCAGGGGAAAAATTGCGGATTCATAGAAAACACTTTTAAATTGAGTCTACGCACCTCTGAGCAAAACTCGAGGGCGGACATACGCTAGTAATGAATCAGCACCCACCGTAGCCTCCTAATAGTCAATATAGATTGCAGCGTCCGTCCCGTAGGAATTTGTAGTTCGATACGCATGGGTCTAATGGTACGCGCGCAGCTGTAAAACCAGACATGAGTTCACTCCCGTGCTTGTGCCGTTAGATGGTAACCCACCATATATAGGTCCCAACCAACTGGCATGCTGCTGCCAATTAACGTCAAGAATGTTTCTGCGAATTGTAGATGGCCCGGCTTAACAGCGACACAAATACTGCGAGAATACGCTATGGGGACTGAGAACTGGACATGAAGCCCCCTTAACCTCCCCTTCTAGGCTAATCGACCTTAATAAGGGCCATTGTGGGGTATGAATACGGAATTCCACGAAATGACAGTGCCAAGAGTGGCGGTCTCGAGTCATGCCCGTAATTACACTGGGGAATGAGTAAGAGGGGCCACTGCGCCGCTGAAAAGGCTCGCCAACCATTATTAACTGTTCAATTATTAGTTGGGATTCAAAATTCCGCTGCCTGAGTCTACAGCAAGACTGTGCTTGCACTAAGCGCACAGAGCAGGCATGAATGGGCTCGATCGGCGTCTGGCAGGGGCCGCTAGAGATTAGAGGGTTAACAAGTGAGGGAAGGCACTTTTTGCCTCGTCGTGACACGTTTACTATGAGCCCATTCGACGCTCTGATATGCCAATTGCCCAGCACAAGAGTTGTCGTCAACAGACGCAGTAACATGAGATTACACTTGCCGCCGAAAATAGTTGCCCAACGTGGAATAAGTTGGGCCCGCCTAGCTGTTGACGGTAGTACGATTTTTCGCCGTGTATATGGTCGCTATACCCGTATAGGCGCAGCGTAAGCTTGACGAGTATGAGTACGACAGGTAACCGGCTTTTCTACACAGGAGAGGGCGTGTAACGACCGTCCAGCGAAATCTGATGACGTGTTTCGGCGACCCGTACGGCCTTTCAGGACCTGGTCTCATCTGTGCTGCATCCCTGCGCAGCTAGAAATTAATCCTTGCACCTTGACTTGTTCAACTGCATACCAATCTCGCGGCGATGTAAGGTGTAGCACGACCGGCGCTTATTATCTTTCAGTTGCTATCACTGAGGCGGGTATAAGTGCAGTTGATGAGATATTCTTGTTAGACACATGCAATGAACTATTCTGCACTTAGGGAACGGATAATCACGCTACATTTAACACTGTAGGTGAAGTTAAAATACAACGCGAAGCCAACCACCATTGCAGTGCACTGGGGGTCATGCCGAAGTGCTCGAGAGGTTATACGTGTCCCGCGGTAGGCAGTTTGGGTAGTCTACCATCTTGGCGACTCTAGACCTTCTTGACGTCTTACGGGAGCTAGCGCGCACGAAGTATTTTAAGTGAAGAGTGGCATCATCGTACAGACACAGCACTGACCTAACCAGTTACATCGCTGTCCAGTAACCAACACGATTAAAATGCTCACAAGTGATCGGAGTAATCACGGGCCGGATGGGTTTGCAGATCGTCGGTGTTACGTTGGAGCGATCTATGGCCCAATCTTATGTGGAGATCCGTAACCCTGGCTTGGTTTCTGCTCGACCCTTAGCCTCGTCTAAGGGCGTTCCACTACAAGCTTACGACACCGAACCGAAAAGGCTACCGCGGTGTTCAGCGGTTCGAACTTACGACAGCAATAAACCCACTCGGGGAGTAGTAATTCGTCGGACTCGTGCTCAAAATCCCCAAATCAGTGAGCTAGGCGAGACTGCTGGCTCGATGAACTACCCACTGGTACCTGAGGCATCTGTAGGCACCCCGCTATGATACCTGCTGATGACTGTACTTACTGAATGGTGATCGTCAGAGTGCTAGGAAATTGCAGGTGGATCCTCTTGTCGTTGTAGACTGGTTGCAACCACTGCAGGTGAGAGCAGTCCAAGCTACTACGAGCCGATAGGGGCGGAATCCTCTTTACGTGCCTGCCACACTGGGGATCGGACGATCGCTGCCCCGGGATGCTCGCTACCAAAATACCACCTCTCGTTCCATAGCGAGACGTGGTGATGCAAACGTTGAGCGGCGAGGCGTCTAGCGTCCCTTTATCCGGTTCCCGGAATGAGCGTGCCCCAGTGTCTTCTAACAATCATGCCTTTTGCTGTTTGTAATAAAAGACAAGTTGTGAAGCACATGATTAGATATTTTTGAGTCCATAGGTATATTGTTTCACGGTGAAGCAGGAGAAACAACATGCACGTGGTAGCGTAAATTAATGCTTGAGACTCACTCAGAGAAAACGTGGTTGGACATGACTCCGAGACCGCTTTTGATTTGGATTGAGCTCAAGTAATTAGAGTCTGCTATCGCGGGTGTTTAGCCAGGCCGAGCGGAGCACTGAGTAACAACACGATAAGTTAAGCGTGGTATGTGAAGCCAAACAACACTATGGGGTGTCACGGAATATCGCTTGGATCTGATCCCGTAAGTTGCGATCAACTCAGTTAAATAAAGGGCGGAACCCTCGCTCCGTGCGGAACAGCATGGCTTGCGTAAAAAGTATGGCTAGCCCAGACAGCCTAACGGACCATGGGTGTTAGACGCGGCCTTTCCTGTTGGGCGGCCAGCCTTAGGACGCTTACTGCAATCAAAGACTCGTGTTCGTTGGTTAGTCTTATGCTAGGACTTTTGTCACCCCTCGAGTATCAAGGAGTTTACGGATATCTCTTCCCTGCTGGATAAGATCGATATTGGTGGGATTCTACAAAGCCGTATGGTCGGCCTTTCCTCATAACACCCCTCGTTAAATAGATAGCCAAATCCACCGCCCAAATTGTGGGCGAGTTTAAGACTTTACACGCACGAACGCAGGAACCAGTGCTTAGTACGCTGAGTAAGTGTGCGACCTGCTAGGCTCACCGACTAGTTCCTGCGAGACATATCCGGTGAGCCTAACACTATTAATTCGTCGTATTTAACTAAGATGTGGAGTTGCGGAACCATCGTCAATAAGAGCAGGGACTGATGTAAGTCAAATTAGCGGAGTAGCTAGAGTCGAAGGTCCTTATTGACTTCACGGGCCAAAAAGCATTCAAACGTCCTGTGGATATAGTACCATATGCGCCGGAGCGACGTAGATTCGGAGTACACTCTCTAGGAATCATAGGGGGAAAATTTGAGCGTGTCCGGGTCACTAATCATGTAGGACTGATGGCGAAGGGATGCGTACCTAGATGTATCCGCTAACGCGGGTAAAAGACTCACGAGGCCCCCCCCCTCTAATACTGATGACATTATGGTCATCTGCCTCTGGGCGGAACAATGATGAAGTTATGCATTAATTACGGATGGACTGAAGGGTGCAATACGGTGGATTGTTGAGAGGTACTATCCTGAGGAACTAAATTCGATCCATCAGCTAGGAGCTGTTTGTGTTGAACCCCTGCACCTTCTTTGATTTTCCCGATCTAACTGTACTGTTAGGGATCAGATGAGCGTCTCTTCCCCACCGTTTTCTCCGCGCAAACAACACGTACTCCGCTGGCCGCCCAATCCTAAAGCAATGGTGCAGCGCATTGATTGAACTTCTCGTTTGCTGATAGGACTACACGCATGCTAGGTTTGCAAGTATAGACGGTTGTAACGAGCAGGTTATGGTAGACCCATTAATGGATAGCCGAGGACTTTTCAGATGGCTTTCTAATCCGCGGTACCCCCGGCTGAACCAGTAGGGTCTCCCGGCCTGAGCCCGTCAGCCTGGTAGTCCATGCGGAGAAGCTATTTCTGAATTGGAGACTGTGTACGCGATCGACAGTGCTTTTAATATTGTACTGCAAGAAAGTAATAAACAAGGGTACCATGCCCGGAGAAAATTTCACCTCCTGGCTATCTGATCCTCGTCTCATACGAAGCGCCCTGCGAGTTATTAAGTATGTAGTGCCCGGTCAAAATTGAGACTCTAGCGGTAGTATGGCAACTGGCCGAAAGTGAGCTAGGCGACCGGCGTTACACCAACAAACAGTTAACACGCGATCATCGCCTAATACAAGTTTCCCGACTATGAAATGTTACCCTCATGCGATCACCAAACCCGAGTTAAGGGGCGAAAAGGTAGTCTCTTGTCCAAATCCTAGGTGGCGAGATGGCGCCGTCATGACTCCAATTTATTAGCGCTGCACGTGCCTGTTAGATACGGGCCGCTTCTTCTAATGGCTTGCTTTGGCTAGGCGAACAATGTCTCGAGAATTCGCCAATGGGGCCGCCGAGAATACCAAGATGCACTAGACATTGAAGTTATATCAAGATTAAGGTTGCGATTCGAACGGATCTCGCGGGCGTTTTACATTTGCCTACTGAATGAGCTTGAGGTGACAGGGATCTCAAGGAACACTCACGGATGCTTTGCCGTTCCAGGAGGTAGAACCGTTTCTGACTGCCGCCCATGAGGGGTGTAGTTCACCTATCGCTTGCAACGAATTTGTGTGGTTATGCCTCTCCAGCCATTATTCGGGATCGCACAGCCAAGGCAGCCATAACGCACGCCGACTGAATATTGTCAGCTGAAGCTTCATATCCAGGGAGTCGCTAGCTGTAACTCTCAATAGTCACCAAATGGCTGCCGCATGGTAAACTCATTTTCGGGGTGTGCTCGACTTTGGCCTCTCCTCCTTTGGTCAACGGCGCCATAGCTTTGGAGTCGCTTGGCATACTTCCCGGGAGGGAATCGTTCCAGCCCACGATTTAAGTGAGTCGACACTTGCAAAAGACCTACTATTTACCTAGCGAACAGCCCGATTTAGGGCTAGATATGAAGACCTCCCTGGGAACTAGCCCCGTGTTCCCTAAAGACAGTGGTCTACCGGGCCGGTGATGGGAAATGGAAATTACGAGTACTTCAAAACCTTTGTCCGATCTCAAATAGTCAATAGTCTCATGCCTTGGGCTATGCGAGTACACTTCAATCGACGATACCGGCGCAGAAATTGATGGGTGAAGTATCTAGTTATCAAGTCGACGCTGACCACTACACTATGCCTTCTCTGAATACTGATTAAGCTATTCTGTAGTGTCTAATGATATTTGATCACGAATTAGGCTTCCGTCTCATGACTACGGTCAGCCTACTAGCTTGATGCGATGAGGAGTTAACGCACTCAGAGCTCAACTTGAAAGGTCCGATGTGATTGTTACTGAACCGTTTTATAACGGACTAGCTTGACGTGAATAGTCTTCATGGTTCTGACAGCCGAATGAACTATAAATACTCGTCCTGCATTGGCTCGGATCAAATTCGCAAGAAAGAATCTCCTAGAGGCGGCGTGAAAATCTATTTGTGTGGTCGATAAGGAGGGTACGCGATTAGACCGGATGCAACTGTTGAGTACTTTTTTTCGGTCCCGTCCAAGGCCGTTTGTTGCAAATATCAGTAACTCCCAGTATGTAACTACTCTTTCGCGAACCTAGAGGTTAAGTCAATCTGGAAAGATGTAGAAAATTTATGTAGGTATCCATACAGTTCTGTCTGACTGACTGTCACAATAACTACGTCCAATATGTTGGCACAGGTTATCCTCGGCTTCCCGACAACGATATGAAGAGAGAAAGTCGGATTTACATGAGCATATTCACCAAAGTGGTTTAAGTAAGTAGACGGACGTACATTTGGTTACAGGATTTGACGACGTCGGCCAGGCGACTATCTATTACAAGTGTCTAACACCGCTCCTTGAGAATAACGGGGGTGTCATCCTTCGCTCCTCCCGCTGGATTCTAAGCGTTAGCCTAACTCCAACCACCACAAACGACATACTTAAGGCAAATGCGGGACCTAGTACCCGATTACAGGACGACTTTGCAATATAGCTAAAGCATACCCTTCGAATACGACGCCACATTTATCCACTGCGTAAGGCACCGAGAAGCCCGCCAACTAGTCGAAGGTTCCAATCCCCGCCTATACTCGTTGTGGTGAACTCAGTGAAAGGATCATGTAAAGTTTAGCTCAGTCGTCCGCCACTAAGACAAGGACCTGCGGGTATAAGAGGCTAAAAAGTGTGATGCGAAGTTGAGCGCAATGGACTTGCCGCAGTAGGTGATTTTTTTGCGGTAACTACCATGGACGCCCCGGGGGCGTCTTCATGGTGGAAGTAGATGGAGGTCTCATTACTCGGGAGTGCTATATGGTTCCGTATCCAACAATTTAAATGACAGCTTATGGCACCTCGAAATAATCGTGCGAGTTATGCTATAACCCAGGCGTCTAAATGGTTCCGTACAGGAATCGTTAATAAAGGATAACGTCTTGGCACTTGCTCGGTATCAAAACCATTTGATAAATGCGGCATGAAGCTGAGAGGCCTTAGGGCAGGGCGAGCTGGTACAATAAAGACGAGGGTAGTCAATTATGACGTCCTAATAGGCTTAGGGAGGGTGCGGTTTAAGTCAGGATTGTATCGACCCGCACCACAAGCAATGCCCAACCGCTACACCCATTCTGGTGTCTGAGACTATACGCCCGAACTTCCGCATGAACCTGTGGATCGCCGGGATCTAGGAAGTATCTACACCTTGCGGCAAGGGTGTGATAGACCTGGAAAAACGTCTTCGATGGATATAATTCTCCTTGTGATCGTGGCGCCTTCCACTTACGGAATCCGGTGTGTGGAAGCTAAGCTAGATGGTCCGGACACAGTACGAGTACCAAAGATTGCTCTACAGGTACAGCAGCCCTCTGCCCGCTACGATTTCCATGGGAGATTAGAACCTCACTACCCGCGGGCGCGATCTATATACAGTCTGCGTAGAGACAGTTTTCATGTTTCGAGCGGTCCATCAGTATAACGGGAATACACGTGTGAAATTCATGCTCCGTGGCTTCCATTATTTCTCTAAAACGTGGCCAGCACGGTTAATCTCTTCGGCTGAGATAAACAGAGATATCAAGGCGCCCTATCAGCGCCAGCACATTGAGTTAAGTCATTTTCCTGTGACCCCGTCTCATAAATATAGCTGCAGAACTATACCAATAACAATCTCCGTCTTTAGGCTACGGTTGTCAGGAAGCAGGTCGACCGGGCCCACACCAGGCAGCAGGCCTACTAATCGCACGTCGATCACAACCTCGAAACCATGGTCCATCTCAAGAACTCTCATATCCCTAGAAATTCTACTGGCTCTATAAAGCTCTAATACGCTACTTAGATTACAACCTGATCAGACGTACTTGGGGATGGGTAACTGTGTCCGCAGCGGCTGCTCCATTGGCTTGTGAGCCTTTCCATGTGGCTCGTAATGGTGGCCTTGAGGTTGTGTATTGAGAGGTACACGCAAGGGGGTTGCGTCGCTCTTTCCTTTGTAGCTCACACCGGTAAAAGGGAAAGACGGCCAATCAGCCAATGGGGCCGTCAGACGGGGAACCTCCATTATTAGTGGGCTATATGATGGAACTCGACGGATAAACTGACCTCACGATCATTTTCGCGTGAGATCAGCGTGATAAGAGATTCAGTGCACTACGAGAACAGTTTGGCTGTCGGAACGCTGTCGGCGAAGCTGTGATCGGGTCGAGTCATCGCTCCCTAGATGTGAGATTTTCGACCTACTTTAATTCCTCCCGCTCCCCCTCTTTGCATCAGTATTCGTAGGCACTTAGTTCCCACGGTTTGCGTGTACAATCGGGTGTCGCTGATAAACCAAAATCATAGTGGTGGACAGTTCGTAGGGCGAGATTGCTCCATAATAACGTGTCGACTTCGATGAACACGCCAAGTCTTGACTGCGGAGTGCGATATCGCTCTTAGCTATGTGGACGATGATGTCAGGTTATACCGGTCAACTTGGATGGTCTTTGAACGACATTGGTACGAATCATCGCGCGGTCGCATTACTCCGTCGTCACTGTGTCGCCAATAAAAGGACTCTGTGTTGTACTTACACATGATGCATAGGGTTGCCCCGGCAGGAACTTTTTAAGTCCTTTACGATTGGTGGGTCGCGGCGTTACATCGGAGGCCGGCGAAGGGCGAACGCGCAATGCCACCTGCCAACTGGTCCTTGGCACCCCTGCCCCGGGACATGAGAATTAATTGCCGGCGTAGCGCTCCGTCGAGCATGGACTTACTAGACCATGTCCGAGCTGTAGTTGCTGGCGAATAGGTGAAACCACCACATGGAGTGTCGAGGACGGACGGGCTGATATGCTGATACCGTGGCAAGACGCCTTTAGCGTTGAGAGTGAGAATTAAACTCCGGTGCTCTCTGGACAAAATGCATGAGTAGTCCTGCTGCCCTTGAGTAAAAGCGTTGCAAAATCTCATCTGCCCTAAGAAGTAGATTCCGCAAAACTCCCGTAGCGGGTGACGGCAAGACCAATGGAGAAGTTTGACTACTCCACGCAACAGAATTCTCCCACTCATTTCATTGTTATAAACGAAGGACATGTGGAAAAAGCTAAAGAAGTCTCCACATGCATAGTGGTGCTGGGCACCCCAAAGTCGAACGCAGTTTACGGTGCGATCCGTCCGATATACAATCACCTTCCCCCTTGTTCCTAGCCGGCTCAAAGCCCTGATATCACGAGACCGGATCTCCCATTCGGAGCTTGTCTCTTCTTATGACAGCCACTCTTTAACTATACGCTGGGTGCCCGATTCAGGTGAAGGCACACCTGCGCCCCGAGGCACGGTGTTCCTGCTTGACCGTGTTACTTCAGTCCAATGCATCTACAAGGAGTGACTTCGTTGGAACTCACTTATTAACGTCTCGAACCATGAGAAAGCGGTACTCATCTTGGTACCGCGCGTTCCTCGGAACGGTTGCCATCCGTAGAATCATAAAGATCGAGAGCACTACCAGGTATTTTTATTCTCGGGGAACTGCGAATGACTACGTAAGCGACGACGACCTAATTGTTTAATAGGGGCCTTTGTAGTTGCAAGGCACGCTTATATACCACCTTAAAAGATTTATGGCCCGTTTAAGAGAGCATCGAAGTGGGTCGAGCCGGTTATTGGGGGATGTGTTCTAACCTCTGAACCGAGTCATGGCCGATCACCTAACACGGGGGCTACGAAGAAGCGTTCGTGAGAGCTATGCCCTGAAGGGTATAGTATGTTACGATGCGCCATGATGGTTTAAAGACCCTTGTTCAGACCCTGCGGGTTCAATAGCCGGCCTTGAGCGCCTTCCCAATCTTACCTTCAAGTCATATCTTTCCATGGGCCGTATGGGCGCGTAATATACTGCCACTCCGCCCAAAGTAACAATGGCAGCTGGAGACTGGTCTCTGCCATATGAGCAAGCCGAGTGTGAACTTGGGTAGGCAGCGCTGTTCGGGTAAGAAACTAATGCCTATGTACGGGTCTGGTTCATTTACTCTTCAATAGTAACTTCCTGCGTTACAGTATTCGTATACGGGCACAGTGGATAACTTGTATGCCAGTAAAGATTACATTCTTCCTGCATATACGGTTTACGGCGTGGAATTAACTTCCAACTACTTTCCGTCGACAGCAGCACAAGAGGGACCCGGCGGTACGAGCAAAACTAAGTTCGTGACAAGGCCCACCCTAAATAAACATTGTATAAGAGTCCCGCGCCATTTTCAGTGCATACGGGACGACCCGAAAAGCGCGACTCGGTAGTTTCGTAGCCACTTGTTGCTCGGGCAAAAGCGAAAATCACACTTTTTCTAAGATCGCCCAGTGTGGGGAGCCTTTAGTATGAAAGTGTAAATGCCCCTCAATAGACTTCATGATGCTCCAGAAACATTCTGGTCCTATAATTCGCTGTGTTGCTACGGGAACTTAGTTCTGTCCATTATAGGTCGTCATGTTGACTGATTATGTAAGCGAAATTATTCGTGTCTGATTTTACACCATTCGATGTCATATATCTAACAGACAGTGGCATAGCCCCCGCGCAACGACCGAACCGACGCTCACACACCTCTCGCACTATTAGAGTCCTGTTTCAGGTAGCTGACATTCGCCCGAGGAAAGCGGTTGAAGGGCACGTGAATAAGCTGCCCTATAAATTCATGTTGGCGGATACTACGTTACCTATAAACGCGTGTGACGTTAGCCCGCTGTCCAAATCTATGAATAAGTTGCCACGAACGGTACTAAATCATCGCAAAATTACTCGGCGTCAAATTAAAGTGGGCTAACAACCTTGGCTCAAGTATAGCGAGCTGAATAGAGGAAGTCTTCGTTTAGATCTTGTTGTTGATCGCTTATCAGATAGCGGTGAAGTCGAGTACGTTCGCTGCCCCTTCTAGCTGCAGGTCGGGTGCGTAGGTAGCGCTAATCAAAACAACTCGCCTAGTTAAAATTACTAGCTCGGTGACTTGCAAAGGGACCCGGTGCCTCAGGGAATAGCGGCACAAAGGCAAGTCCGAGACCACTAATTACGAGGTCCTCGATATAGTCGTATCTCCGCACGGCCGCACTACTCCCATGGACAGGCAGACTGGTTGAGTGTCCCTGAACAAACAACATTCGTAATGCTGCGCTCCTCCAAGGTTGCGTGAATCCGCAAGTCTTGTACTGGACGCTTAGCGCTACATGGCACTAACGCCCGCTAGCACACAACCCAGGATGCTCGTAGGCTTCCTCAAGCATTAAAATTAAATATGCCCCGTTAGTGAATGAGATCTTATATCATGACTAAACTGCTTAGAGGACAAAAGACGCGCGGCGGATCAAGTATAAAGGTATTATTGCCTTACCCATCGTGGTATGGAAGTGCCCAACGACGCGAATATGTGGGCACTACCTCAGAGGATGGCGGATATACTCGAATAATTGCAATACTCCATGTAAGCTCACACTGAGTACGCTCTCCGGCGGCGACCTCCATCTTTCAGCGGTTACCCGTATAGCATAATTTGGATGTCCCTAACCTCCAGCGGAACTTCTGAACTTTATGCTTGCGAATCAAACATTGGGCCGGTCATCCCGGTCCCTACACAAAGGTTTTCGCGTGATGCCCTTGTTTCAGACCCCGAACGTAGGTTACAAGGATACCTACAAATCAACTTTGCAGGTACGGTGGGCAAGGAGATCAACGTTATGCATACAACCCCTCAAGAAGACGCAATTACCACCGCTCGGCGAGCGGGAATTAAAGTAAACTGTAGGCAATCCATGCTGTAAGTGAGTTACTAGCCTGGGGCTCTACGGCAGCTAGGCTCGCTTATCGCTCCCTCAAGCGTCGTTCGGGATTCATCCAGCTGTCTTGTCTCAGACAGACCCATGCCAGCAGGAGGACTAGAACTTTCCTACGGTCCTATGCGGTAACTTTTGGTCCCTTATTTGCCCAATTTTGGGGAGTGTATTTCAAAAACCAATCGACAGTACAGACTGATAGTTGGTTTCGTTGGTGAAATCCATGCGAGGTTCGTCCCCCCGGGAGGCCAAGTGCGGACGTCGGCGATGATAAATCCGTCGCGACACCCTACAGATTGAGAACCCCTACGTGTTCTAAGAGCGCGGGGGTGGACCGGCAATTGGCTAACGTCTTAGAGAGTTCGACATGTTATATCAAAGCCGCGATCACTTTATAGCAGAGAGGAGGTTCCGAAATTTTTCATTGTCTTAGATTTACAGGGCCCTCTTCACAGGCCCGCTAGTTATAATACGCCGTACTGCTCGCATGGCCACCTCCGGGGTCTTTTAGGTATGACAATAGTAGAACCGGTGACCACTGCTCTTGCAAAAATCATGTATTCGCCTTAGTAGCACCGGGGTAGAACGTTACTAATTGCTAGCAGTAGAGGCTAGGCTCCGAGGCACTTGTGAGAATGTGTACCTAGTTCTTATATCCAGGCTTCATGTCTTATGATCCCGCTTCAGTCAAGGTTAAGACAGCATAACGGATTAAGGAGTTAGTTCAGTGCGCAATCTTATACGGACATAGTTGGGCGTCACATCCGTAGTTGCAATGCGAACTACTAGGGGTAGATCCTAAAGTCCTCGGGCAATGAAGTAGTAACCGTGCGACACCAGAAGGATATACAGTCCTGGATTCATAGAAGCGGGAAAGCAGCCGGTGAAACGGTGAAACCACTTTACGGCTGCCCCGTTTGGACGCGCCCACCGGTGCTGCCGTCACTGTTCACCGTGCCTAGCAATCAGTGAGTCACAAGTTTAGAGAGAAGGATACCCTTCGATTCATAGCAAGTCGGCGAGCGCCTCAGCTAGTAGATGTCTCTGGTTACTTACGGTAAAACCGCCCTACTAACCCGTAAGCCGTCAGACCCCCCCGGCACCACACACTTGTAGAGTTGGAAGCAACTACACAGTGTTTCCTAAGAACTCGCCGCTACCGTTTTATCCGGTTAAAAAAAACACACTGGCCTGACTATAGCGAACGGAAAATCTTTGTTACGGCAAACTTCCATCCGACGCCTGAGTCCATTAGGCAGCAGACATAATGTAAGTGCATATTAGTTGCAAACCGCAAGGGTGAGGTTCATTGGTATACCGCTGGTCCTCTAGATACCGTGGCTGTCGTTAACGAGGTATACGCAAGCTATTCGTAAGAATGCGAAGCTTCCGCGCGACGCATTGACTACGACATGGCTTAATGAATACACATAAAAAGGTATTCAATAACGATGACCACGCGTCGGTATGCAGATTGTCTACTTGAGTTTCGCTTTACTCCCGTCGATCGAGCAAATGGAGGCTGGCTACTGATGCGTGTTTACGTCAGACATTCGATAATGCTTCGACTCAGAAAGAGAATGCAATCCGTGTGGTGTAAGTCTCCTTCTCGAAGGGTAAATGCACATACGATATCCTCGTACGTTCGACGAACTCGATGAGCTAATCCAGAAGCAGCTGGTTACCGGCATTAAGAAGGGCTTTAACATATTGTTTAGACTCTCTAATCTGCTGATGTTTGAATGGGCCGGTGTGTTGCTCGCCCTTCTGTTTGGTTATCAGCCTCAGGCTGATGGTAGATATGTGGAGTGAAGACATTGATGTGCCCAGTTTCGGGATACTTGCCGCGCTACACAGACGAATGTCGTCCGATACTGACTGTCAGGGCTCGGCACTTCGGAGTCTTGCCCCTCGCTTTTTCGACGATAAATCCGGCACTTCGGCAGGATCGGTTGATGGACATTCCGGGTCGTGTACAGACCGTTATAGCGAACTCATAGAGGATATCGCACAGATATGCGGTCGCGTAACCAAGATTGTGGAACCTCCTGGACGTCGGATAACCAACCGTCCCGTTTGTGCTTAATTTCGGATGACATGCACGACGTGGCGCGGTAGCGTAGTCAGGGAAGAGAGTCCACCGAGGCGATACAGCTTTCGTCACGGTGCATCGGTGTTCACAGAAGGTACACCTAATCCCCCCAATGATCCGATGGCGTATTGCTATGTAATAAATTCTAAGCTATTTGGCCATCGAGCGATAAGTTATATAAGACGGGCCCGTGCCCGTCTCTTGAAACTGCACCTACCCAACTCCGTAGTGGCGATACTCTGGCGCATCGGTCGTGGACTTGAAATTCAGGGTCGCCGTATAGTTTAGAGGATGCCGACGGTGGAAGAGTGAGAGTCGATTGAGTACTCAGCCCTCTACCTTGCTAAAGCCGTTAGTACTGGCGCTCATGTTCCTATTGTGCGAAGATATTAAATCCTTCGTGTCGGAACATTAGAGATCGTAGGGTTTTTGAAACTTCAGAGATATGCAAGAAGTGTTTGCAGCAGAGCAGACTCTTTAACCAAATGTGTGGAATCCGACACTAGTTGGTGCGACATCATTCTCTGAATAACATCGCGGGCCCCGAGACTGGTACTCCCTTATATGCCACGTACCCCCTAAATAAGATTTTGCGTCAGCTCTTGAATAAGGTTCATAAGCACGCAGAAACCCTGTTAGCTCTATACTGAAGGCGACCGAATCGACTATAATGAGATTTTAACTTAGACTGGCAACTTCGTTCCGCCTTTGATAATTCGGCACCTTTGATAACATGTACACCCGGGGCATCTTCCCCCATCCATAATAAGGTTATCATCTCCGCAAAGGTCCGGCACTTCCGTGCATAAGACCTATCTTACCCGCGAGACAGCGTAGTCCCGACTCTTCTTACACCCGCATATTGCTAGATGCACTGGGGTGAATCTGTTTTAGAAACCCCTGTATCGCAGTGAGACGGATGTAGTAGCACTATTGCAAGAGAGATCGCGTTGTGACGAAATTCCCCCGGGCAGCTCCACTACAAGGCCAAGAGCTTATGTATGACTCGTCCTGTTATGATCCACACAGTACGGGAGTCACGTGGTTAACGCATGCTTGTTAACGAATCTGTACATAGGAGGCTGTATACATGCGATCAGGGAGACTGAGGGACACGTTCGTGAGTCCGGTGCACCGTAGGTGGCCAGGAGTTGTTCAGCCCTGAATGTTTCTATTTTGGATATGCTCCTGGGGCTGGCTTCAGGGCTTTCCATAAAGATATGATCAACAGTGGGAAAACGCGTGGAAATTAACCGTCCAACTCTCTTGCGACAGTACTGGATCCGTAATTCTGAGGAGACTTCCTACCTCGTATTAGGATCTTCGCGTTATAGATGTGCCGTAGGACTAGTAAAGAGGACTGGTCCCACATAGGGTCTAGACTAGCCCGGTGCCGATTGGCCCGCTAAGCCTATAACTCGTTCTGGATAGCCCTATCGCGTAAAGAAGGTATCCCAAGCGGTGGTAAGGAGGGCAAAGATTGGGCCTAGTTGTTCGTATGAAGTAGTCCGACGCCTTCGTGACTAGAAAACGTCGTGGGACACACTATTTATCCAATGCGTAGTAAACTTCCACTAAAACGTATCGATATGCAATCCACAGTGCTGACATCTGCGTAAGGAATGACACCTACAATTCCTTCACCTATGACTGTAGACTCAGACATGGGGGTCACGTGAAAAAGAACAGCCAGAGCTGCAACGATGCCACCACCAGAAAACCCCTTATAATTCAAGAGGATACCGTTGTTGTAGAGTGGTACTCCGTAGCAGTAGGTATTGAGGAAGGCGGAGCAGCGTGATTTGTAGGTGTTTCACATCGCAGCCCAAACTAAGAACCCTAAAACGTCCAGAGGTGTTGAGTCGGTGGTTCTAGCGATTTAGTATGAATTCGGTCCAGTGCGCCTCTGTCAACTGCAAGCTAGTCTCACGAATGTACTGCACAGTTGAGTAGACGAAGCGTTTGAGCGCCACACCTACTTAGAACCCAAGGCTATGATATGTTTATTAGGTTCAAGATAATTCAGTGGCGACAAACACGGTCCGAGACGTATACGAGTGGGTCGGACGGGTAAATACCACCGATGCTTCTTCGACTACAAGGGCACGCATCCAGCAATTGAGGTTGCGGACCAAGGTGGGATGGAGACCTAACTTCGGACGAGTGTATCTCGCCAGAAGGCTCGCGCAATCCATCGTTTACACCACATAAAACATATGTGAAATGCTTGTGGTATTGCCAAGGTAAAAGACATTAACTTAGAGCACCACTCACGGTGAGCGTATACAAATAGAGAAACGTGGCTGTCGATGACTACAGACTCCAGAACTCTACACGCGATATAAAATTACCCATTCCGGAAAATTAAGAATAAGCCGAGAATGGCCAGAAGTTCGCGGTCTCTTCGTTTCCCTCTGGATGCGAGAAGGTGAAACAATGTGACGGGACTAGGCGATTCCTGTCCCTGCATCGACGAAATGGTAAGTTTATAGTTGTAGCTAGAAGGTTCATTGCGTTCGATAAAAATATAAGATGGTCTTGCTAAAACAGGTGTCGATCGAGCTAGTTATGGTGTCCGCGTACACGGAAACAAGACTCCGTATGCTTTCGGGTATGGTCGGTCCGCACCATTGCTTACCTAAGCAGAGAAAAGATCCGAGCGCATGTGTAGCTAGGCCAGGGTAAACAAACGTACATGGGCTAGGCGAAGTGGACGAGTCGTTATACTCAACCAGGGGACCAATGTGGCTAAGGTCATCATTTCTCCGCTAACTTTTAATAGACCCTTGTCTCGACCCCTTTAGCCAATAAAGGAGTTGGGTTTATGTGTTCAACAGCCGAATAAGAAGATAACTGTCCCCTGATGGGCCGCAAGTATGACTTACGGAAGACATGTAATGGGAAACATTGTACTATACAAACAAACGTCTTGTGATTTACTTTGCGTATATTTGGACCTTTATCCGCGGATGTTCAAAAGAGCAAGAAGGAGGGATACTACTTTCAATCGCGGAGTTGAGCCATTAATCAAGTTTAGGCGCAAAAATGAGATAAGGCACCAATAGGCCTAATATAGCCGAGATCGTGCGAGGTCTACTTTTCAAAAATGGCGGTTTTACTTTGCATATCATATGGTCCCGTTGGCTCATAGTAGCAGCGGCATGAGTCAATACATCCTTTCTTAAAGGCACGGGTCTGTAGTTGATCGTAAACTAGAAGAATCTTGACACAGCAAGATACTACTGATTGTAAAATCGCGCGGGCATGGGTACTCAAACAGTGTATGTAGTCCCAGTATTACGGCCCGCTAGCAACTATAAGCACTAAGGGTAGGCCGTGTGAATAACAAATGCATGGGTGTAATGTCTTTGTAGTAGATTATGATTAAGATGGGACATAGCGTATCCCACGCGACGCATAGCTAGAATCTCAGAAGATTAAAACTTTCGAGAGTCATCGCGGGGGGGAAATCATTGCCCCGACCGGAAAATGCCATACATGGAACCTTGTAGTCCCCGTTCGTGGCCTATACCACCGCGACATATCACACATCGCAAAGATACCCAGGTGCCACGACGTCAATTGATTGTCGGGGTGCCGTAGAGTATACATATCTAGCTTAAACCGATAGCACATGACCCAAAGATCGCGACAATTGCGACCATAATGGACGAGGCCAATGCAAACAATGACTTAGCTCGGTACTTTTTCGAAGTTGGAACAGATTACATCCTAGTGCCTAGGTGACGACAAGACTATTACACTCCTACTCGCCGTCCGACCCCCCGTCTGAGCAAGACAAATTAGGAACATTTTAGAAAATGGGGAATGTTATAGGCAATCCCTATTCCAAGGAATTACTTTTGCTCTACGGACAACCCTCCGTTTACTCTACAGGATATGTGAGCAATCGGCATAATAATTTAGGCTTATAATTTGGGTTCGAGATGAAGTAATCTACCACTGAACGGGCCCTCTCATCCTGATCTGGAAGTGGTTTTTTCGATTCTTTAATCTGCACCTACATCCGGCATGTGAAACGAGCATAGCCTCTATTCGAGGCGGCCCATTGCCTCGTGATTCGGACAAAGGGCTTGGCCATTCAGCCAATAAGGAGCATATAGGACGCTAATAGACCTATACAATGGGGCTCGGCGTCTACCACCTATTAATCTTCGGTACATGGCAGATGGGCGTACGGGACACAAGGAGGTCGATGTGGGGGGCGCACAGTGGCCATGACGAGGAAGTGGCGTCACACCTATGCACAGTTTCGGCCTTGCATACTTGTATCTACTACTACACGGGGTTTGGTAACCGCCATAGAAGAAACTGACTATCAAACAACATCCCGGCTTTCATGGGAATGGTGCTTTCGCTTGCCTTCTCATCTCTTATTTGAAGACGGGGGTATACTCGTAAAAAACATTGAGACGTACCAACCAGTGGCGGCACTAGATGTCTCTCGTAACAACCCATTGGAACTGTTGACCAATTTGCCGGGCTAAGTGGGGGTAATATCTGGGGAGTGTGAAGACCCTTAGCACGCTGCACGCATCCAGGTTAAAGGTAAATGTCAGCATTACCAGGTATCTGATTTTTATTAAGTGTCCGTCTCAGTGCTCAAAGCTCCCGATTCAACAGTTATCCTTACGTCTTCGACTTGTGCTCCGATCAACACTGAATTTATCGGTCACGACTCCCGAAACGGGTGCCTCCCGGTGACCAGTAATCCCGTAAGCACGAGGGTGAGGTGAGAAGAAGAACTGCTAAGAACATAGACAAGCACTGAGTGGTTTAGTGTGAGAAGCATTTCATTTCACGAGTCTAGGAGCTAGTTCTGTCATGCCTGAACCTCTCGTGAGACTTAACCAGCCCACCAACTAAGGATATAAATGGTCCACTTATTATGCCGTAGGGATCCTGGATTCTAACTCGGATTATCAGTTCAGTTGGACTACCGATAATCAGGCGATTTTCCGTAACTTGAAGATAATGAAAATAAGCCAGAGAATCTCCTAGCACAACGTTCTACTCGCATGGTGGCTGCAGTCGACTGCTCGCTCCTCAAACGGAGCCTGTGATTCTACCGCCTTCCGGTTTTAAAAAGTTAGGCGGTCGCAGCGCATCCTCGCACTCCTGGGCTAGGAAGTGTCTTTATGAGACCAACGCTCTCGCAATCGTACTATCTAAGTGGGTATGACCGGTCATGCCGCAAAAAACCTGGGCCCTTCCGCAGCGAAGACCTGCAAAGGCGAGGCTCGGACGGCATATCTGTGGCCATGTGCTGAATTGGTAATTATAAAAGCCGCTAGGATCCTCGCGGGTGAATCATATACCCCCTACTCGTCTTGATTCTTCAGTGTAGACCGAGCGAGGTGGTAAATAGGCATCTGGTGAGTAAGCAATGTCTCAAAGGGATGTGTCAAGGACGTTCCTCTTGCCTGTATACGTTTCTGGCTACGAGATAGTGTCTCGTAGCGTTACAGAGTTTAATGATTAAGTTGGGGAGTTTTCAACTGAGCCTAGGAGCTTCCGATGTCTCGCAGAATAATTCGGGACGGGCCCAGACGCGATACCGCGAGAAAATTCTTAGGACGTGGCATAGTTAGGAATCTGGAGTGATGCACAGCTGCCACTTTACTGAGGGTATAATTTGAACAAGCTGAGGTCAATAAGCCCCAGTACTATACCACGCAATCTGGCAGAGATTCCCCGCACATGGGGGAAACTGGCGAGGCCGGGGGTCACCTGCCTCGATCGACTGCACTCAATGAAGTGGAGATTGTCGCTCCATAGCTTGGGTAACCCGACGTCTGGTTGCTGAGAGCGAAGTCTTTGATTAAACAAGTACCCAACGGTCATCTAAACATGACAGAGGAGATAATAGCCGTTCACTCCAGAGACAGTCAACGAATACCACATTAGCTACGGAGTCACTATTAGGATGTGAAGGGGCGTCGCTCTCACTGTCTCTTTGACGGTACATTCTCCCGCATGACCGACGGGCTTTAACAAATACTCATCGGAGGGGATCGTGTAACGATCACAAGTGACCTTGGGATGCATTGCACCCCGGGTACTTGAATGGGCAGGAGCGAACATTAATGATGGTGCTACCGACGGGCTGGCGATATGGTGGCATTCTAGTGTGTGCGCTATAAGTGTTTTCCATGGAGTAAAACCCCTGTCGCACTGTAGAGGGCGAACGCCCACTTAGCGCAAACTTTACCGAGCACACGCCACGGTCGGTGCAAAGGGTTTTTTCATTGATAACACCGATATCGGAGGCGAGCTCTGCGGGATTCGAAAACAGCGGGACTTCTGAGCGGTCCTCCTTTAAGACAGCATTTGATCCAACGAGTTCATCTGATTTAACGACAAATCATTAATCGTAAGCCCGCCCTTCCCAGTGCACGCCGGGAGGTAGCAACTACGTATAACTTTTGCCATTGATGCGCACAAAGCTTAGGGTACGAGAGTGCTCCATAAAAAAACCTCGAAATCCGGTAGTGTACTAGGGCCCCGGACTGGTCCAATGAGACGAATGCAATGTTGCCTGAAAATAATGCCCTCTCTAGCGCGCTCTTCCAGAATTCCTATACCGTGGTACTTCATTGCAGGATGCAGTATATAGTGATGAATCCGCAATAGTACGGTGGATGGCCATGAAACCAACAGGCGCGCGTTCCAAGCACACAGAAGGAAATGCAACCTATACCCCATTGCTACGGGACTTAGCCCAAGGAGGGCATCTGGATTCCAAAAGCTAACAACCCATAACTCCTGTAAATTTGGACGAAGCCGCGCAACTCCACGGCACTCCTCGATCCTGAACATATGAGCACTCCCGAGGTTGCTTATACTATATTTAAAGTACAGCTCCGAGCCAGCTACGGTCGAACGAGCAGCGTCCTTCCTGCTAGCTTCAGCTGGTGTATACGCTCGTTATAGTCTTGACACTGGCCCTGCCCGGCCATCCAATTCGTCGTCACTGTCTTTTTTGTAAGGAGTATTAATATCCCTGTTATATCAACCTCCTCCGTGCGTCGGCTCGCGGCCTTTTAAAGGACGTATACCGAAAGGTATTAGGAACTATTGTGGACTCAGAACGTGACCCGACAGAGCTACACAATTAAAGCCTTATCTGAATTTTCCCCATAGTGAGATCCACCACACCGACAAGTTACTTTTTGCACAGGTATACGCTTCATCGCGTGCGTGCCATCAGTACAGAGAAGGTTACCAGGATATTATTAGAATGGCTGCGAAAACATCAAAGCATTCAACCGAATTCGATCAGAAAAACTCGTTCTATCAAAAGTCCCTGAGAGGCAGGTTGTCTCCCTCAATTCTGTTCCGGTCCGCGTTTTAGTCGAGAGGAGCGTGTGCCACTAGAATTTTAGGGAAGTCGGTGGTTTTCGAAGGTCTCGGGTCGTCACTCCTGAGAGCGAGGATAATGTGGCCGTACGAGCTACGACTACTGGACCACTGATAAACACAATGTTCGGCGTTAAGACGGACACCGGGGTCTAAGTTAGCTATCCGTTCTCCCCAAGAGAAACCGTGGAATCTGCTTCTTTTACTACGACTCTGATTCGCATTTTCAAGGCATGGCCAAATCACTCGTGCAGACCGGTCTGCCCACATATGTATGTATCAGGTGTCATGTATGTCGGAGGCGGACTTTTGTCTATAAGCCTTCGCAGGATGCGGATAGTAAATAGATAGGTCATTACGAGACCAGCTGGATCGGCTGAGCACGACCATGCTTATAAACTACTCTTAACAGGTTCTCCGACAGTTTAAGACGGTATTAGAGTTTGGTCTTGATAACGCTCCCGGTTCACGTTACGCGTTCAGCGCCACTCACGCAGACATCATCAATGTACATAGTCAGAATAGTTGTCTATCACAAAAAGAGTTATGTGGGAAAACAGTTTTTCCCGATGAAACAGAACGCCTGAAGGGCAGGACCGTCACTCTTCCGTAATCGTGGGCACATGTAATTATGGCAGTATTTAAAGTCTGAATCGGCGGCACGACGGGGAGGACTAGAAGTATAACCGTGGCACTGGTATTGTGAAACCTACCAAATTACTTATAGACGAGAGAGTGCTCGCCGGCAAGGCTATTATCTCCCCGCAAGTCCTACTAGTCCCCCCGCTGAGAGGCTACCCATGAATAACCCCCAGATAATGGAATCAATCTGCCACACAATATCTATCCGAGAAAAAGTAACGGATGAAAGTAAAACGTTCTATAATAGGACAGGGGAATAATATGAATTGAGGTGTAAATAGTAGGAGTTTTCGTGGACCCTATAGCACTCACAGGTAATAGAAGCAGTGGGTAATAGGACAGAGGATAAGAGTTCTACTGTATTCCATATACAAATTCACACCAGAAACACCAGTATTATATATGACCTCTTATCGACGACCATTTATCCATAATTATATGCAAAACATGTAATAGATAAGTGGATTAAATTCGGAGATAACATTGCGGATGATGGGATCCATGATGACCATCCTTCACATGGCCACAGTTGAGAGGAGATCTCCAAGGCACCAATGATAAGCTCACCAAACAAGCTGCCCAGAATTAACTCACCATCATCACCTTTAATCAACTCGCACAAACAACCAACAGGACGGGATGTGATGGCGTGTGTCCAGAGTTCCTCAAGAACCCAGAACTATATGGATGGCATCACTGGCTTGCAAACATCTTCACACACGAACTATCATATCTCTCTCTCCTGAATCCTCTGGTGGGCCACCAGACCTCGGCATTTGGCGCCTGAACATACTGCCGTATGCAAGAATAAAATAAAGAAGTTATTATATCACTCAGGTGGGCCTTTGATAACGTTGATCGTCTATCAATAGTAATCACTGTTATCACATAACATGTTAGCATGAGTAATGTTCATAATTTATTCAAGAGCATGCCAGTTAAAAAAAGGGTCCGTCAATACCCATGTATAACCCTCGGATAATCGGATTCGTTTTCTACACGACGCCTGGCGTCACAATAAGTTCCTGTTCGTAGGAAGTCGCAGCGAAGAACAAACTCCTCGTGCCGCCAGTGCGGGTGGTGACGTGCGTCCATAACAAATATCGAGATGGCAAACAATGATAATGTTAAGGAGGTGTAATCGACTTAACTGCTCAACGCGAGCCATACATGCTTCTGATACGCGCATCGTCTTTGTTACTGTGCGCCCGGGTCTGACGCTGATGAGACTCGGCCACCTCTGGTGTTGGCCAATCACTTTCAAAGACAATCCATATATTATGATAATTATCAGAGCATGCTTGTTTGCATGTTTTGCCACAGGTACGTGTGGTTAATGCGGACTTCATTCCTTGCGAAAGGTATCTATTTGGTATTTGAATATATTAACACCTGTTTTATTGCCAGAAAGGGTAAGACCAATTCTTATTTTGTCGTACGTAAGTAATGTAGGTGTGCCATGTCCAAATAAGGTTACCTTGACATGTGCTGGTGTGCTTGCATGGGCGTGTGCTTGCTCAGTTATGGAACAGGAATCCATAATGTAGTAGTGTATAGTAATGGAGTGCGAGAGTCTGTCGTCAGGGAAAGGGAGGTCTTGACCGCCCTACTCAACATGCTGCCGCCGCGGCCCTCGCCAGGACGAGCGGATTGAGAAACCAACGAACGCGTCTGGTGAGCTGTGAAGCTCTTTTTCACAGCAGTGTGCAAAGCACGACACCAGTGCTTCCCAAGTAGCCTCTGCACTATGCTATAATTATGAGTTCGTGTAGTTGTTAGATATATTAAGCGACCTGGCCACATATGATTGCTCAACGAAGTGGCTTATCATATGGATATGTATAGCAACTAAAAACTCTGAACGCGTTGTTTCTAATGTGGGGGTACAGACCGGAGGACCCGGAGACAAATCCACACGGCCACGGGAAGAGCACGCAAACTCCAAACATGCAGGCGGCCTGTGTCGGGATCAAACCACCACCTTCTGTATACCAGGCGAGGTCGTTAACATCTCACCACCGCGGTGCCCCATGCCTTTAAAGTCTGACATTGCCAAATATTGTACGAGAAAACTGCTCTAGAGGCGACTATTAGTATGATGACGTGGGACCCATTGACGTATCATTATGATTGTTTCTTATTAAAGTTCTTGAAGCAGTTGCTTAATTGTATAAACAGACAGTAAACACAACGTGTTACTCAATGTAATGCTTTATTTTGTCTGCTTGTTGATTATGTTAAATCATTCTCGACACATACTCTGCAGCATTGCTCTCAAACACCGAAAATTACATTTCAAATGTATTATTTTAAATTAATAAAGAAAGTACAGTTCAAATTCATTTTAAATCATCAGATTTTTTTTTTAAATACAAAGATTAAAAAAAATATTATCTTTCACCATATAACATACCCTATCAAAGGAGTACATATCCAATTTGATAACATTTTCAAATCTGGTTTGTATAAAGTCACCGCAAATTGTGTACTTATCATCAATTGTGTTATGTTGAATAATATATTTTTATGCATTTGGCTACTGGTTTGCAATTGTGAGTTAATGTGCATTTTTATACTTGTACTAACACGTATATATACTGCCACAAAAAATAATATCACCGTTTGAGTATTGCATGGTGCAATATACAAAAAGCCCTACAATTATTTAATAAAAATGCCTGCGTGTTGCATTGAAAATGGCATACATGTGTTTATATGTATGTATGTTGAACTTATTTCGCACCGTACGTCGCCAACCGTGTTAATCGGAGGTGCGGGGGGGGGCAACAAACTAAACACAAAACGCAATACTAAAAATTAGTACTTCATCTAGATTTAAAAGTGGCTTCCTAATATCGGAAGGAAGAGCGTTCCAGATTGCACAGGAACTCATCTGAAAGCGCGCAAAGCAGTGGCCATCTTTATTCGATGGCCAGCCAAAAGCCGCCACTGTGAGGATGACCGGAATTTGCGTGCTGGTGTATGCTCCTTGACGATACATGATCACAGTTAGTGTGTATATTTGTGTTGACAGTCTTGCTAAAAAGCAGACTGCTATGGATTGGTCATGCCACCAAACAGGCATCCAGCAAAAGCAACGCTGGTGGAGGAAGGAAACCGAGGCAGGGGACGACTAAGAAAGGATGACGGATGGAGTTGAAGACGGACTAGAATGGAGAGGCATAATAAAATATGGTTATTGCCAAACGTGAAGGACTGATGCTGGCAGCTTGTGGATTCAGCAGCCTCTGTAGAGAGGCTGGACGGCAAGGGAGTCCACTTGTTATGACCAGCAAGCACATTCTTTGGGTCTTTAACAAGTGGCTAATGGCAGTTTTCGCTGGTACTTGATAGCAAAAGTGAATATCCAGATTAAAACACTTAAAATATGCACGGACAGGGTAAATTGTGCGTGCTGACAGCTTTTATTTGCCTACCAGATAGAAGCTTCCTCAAGAAGCTACCAGCACTTGGACCAAAACGTCAGACGTCATGCTGAACAAGACGCGGTACAACCAAAAACACATCGGAGTTCTATGCAGCGTAACCATGAAAAACGATATGGTTCATGTACTGTCTAATAGTGTACGTATGTTCACGTGCTGTTTGTGTGCTTTTTGCATCACGTACCTTACATGTTAAGCGTCAGACTTCCAGTAGAGCTAATCGAGTAATTGAATTCAACCGTTAAGGTAGGCCAGGGTACATCAGGAAACCAGAGAAAGTGCTGTCAGTGGTAACGTCTGTGTAAGCCTTGATGTTAGCGCCTTCGGTCTGCACCCACACTTCATCGCCCTTTTTCAAACGCAGCACTGAGGCGCCGGACATGCTGTAAACGCTGCTGGTTGAGGAATATGTATTCTGAACTGCTTGTCCATTGTGTCTCAAGGAGACCTGGGTGGTGCCAGATGCGCCGGTGATATGGTAAGCAAAGTAATAGATGCCCGGGAAATGGCAAGTGAACCTGCCGGTGAGCGTGTCGTAATGATTCTGCTCATTGTACATGACCTTGCTGAATCTGACGGGAGATCCGCTGGGAGGGTTCGATACAGACAGACCCACAGTGAATGCGGATCTGGGGATGGCAGCCGGGACTTCTCCTTTGTCTCCCTTTTCACCCTGAAGTCCACGATCCCTCTCTCTCCAGCGGGACCCATCGGCCCGATCTTTCCAGGCAACCCTGAGAATGGATTGTAAAGAATGACGAAACAAAGCAGAATGGCCGTTTACTTTTTCTGGCAATAAAACAGGTGTTAAGATGTTCCATGCCCAAATAGATACCTATTGCAAGGCATCATGATACTTGCAAAAATGTCCCGTATAATAATTTTTCCATTTACTGTAAAGCAAGTTTTTTTGTCAAATTGTACTTATAAGTAAATATATAATTGAATAATAATTGGACCATAATTGAATTGCAACGATGTGACATCCATGTTTTAAAACTCCGACGTGTAGTACGGGCCTGATTTGTATTTTTACGAAAAGAACATCATTAATTGTTCCATTGACTCATAGGAACATTAAAAAAATACCCAAAACGTATACTGTACTAACAAACATATATGAGCAATGCTGAATATGATCGCCTTCATCAAATACAAATAATGTATTCCAAACAGTCTCCTAAACGCAATAGACACACCGCACATCTACTAGACTCTGCAATGTCCGGCAATGGTGCCAGTGGCAGTGCAGGTTTTTGTTTGTTACCGGCCTCTCCTGCGCTCCCTTTGTCCCCTTTCACGCCATGATCCCCCCGGTCTCCTCTCTCGCCGTTCTTGCCAGGCGGGCCCTGGTTCCCTTCGCGCCCGTCCCTCCCAGTCGGGCCGACTGGGCCCAGGTTCCCTGGGTTCCCTGGGATCCCAGGGTTTCCCGGTATCCCCGGCAGTCCCATGTAGCTCATCTGACACTTCCCCTGCTCTAGCGGGTGGCTGTTTAAGGCGGACGTCACCGGCAACAGCATTTGCTGCTTCAGGAGCAGCATTACGAGACTCGATCTCAGCCACAGGGCCATCGTCGGTAGCGTGCTGGAAGAGATATGAAGTCCAGTTAAGAACACAGGCAAATGAAAGTGACATTTGGTCATCAACACCCAGAATTATATTCTCCACCGCCTATCTGCGTACTAACATATGATCTATAATTCCATAGCTCTGCAAATGATGAAAAAATATGATTATGACGAATTTATATTGTGCTCATCTTCTTGGTTCTTTCGGTCTTCCCGACAGACCTGTTTTTCACCTGAGGATGGCTGCTTGCGTTGTGGCCGAAACGTCGTGAGAATTATTGTATTATGTTTTATTTTTATTATTTTATTATTTCCATTCTACGTGACTTTACCGAAAGAACCAAGAAGATGAATCTCTGCAGTCACGAAAGCTTTAAATCGAAAATTATTTTGTGCTGTTAAATTATTTGAATACTGAATGCACATACTATTCAATAACTATGAAATTCACTGTTTACTTAAGTTGTTTTCTGTAAAAATGAAAGTAACATTAATTACTCCATATCGCTCATCTTATCCCTAAAAGCCAGTGCTGCGTACTTCTATATGATCCATAATTCCATAGGTCTACTAATAATGAAAAAATATAATTAAGAACGATGCAAGCTGCGCTGTTATATTGCTTCTAAAAACTACTATATTCACACACTTTTTAACAATTATAAAATTGACTGTTTACCTAAGTTGTTGTCTGTGCAACTGAAAAGAGCATCATGTAATGTTTCCATATCGCAAATTTTCCCCATAAAACCCGGTCCTGTCTCTTTGGGACCACTCAATTACAAATATGGACTCCTGTGTGTATCTTATCAATGCAATAACTAAATCAATTCACACTGTTTAAACCCTAGCGAGCAGACAATGTGTGAGCGATGCTAGAAATTACTCGAGCTACAGTCTAACAGAGTGACCGAGCAGCTGCTGGGAAGTGATGAGACTTTCCTCTTGGGCAAACCCTACATTAATCTTACTGACCGTGAGCTCTGCAAACAGAAGCCACTACGACGACCGCAGTGTTCAGTGTGGACAGCTCAGTGGTACTGAAGTCGCCTCTTATTTTATAGCTGGGCCAGTAGGCGGAGTACCAGTTGACCGTTGCGGCTTGGAGTGAAGGACTTTGTAAAATCTGGCGCTCGGCGCTGAGTCGAGTTTTCCTGAGAAGGAGCATGGAGTGACACTCAGATGACCGACTTGGACTCGGCTGTCCGAGTCGAATCATCGTTTTTTCCCCCAATGTCTATTTATTGGTGACCTTACATGCCCAGAATCTAATATTTTGCCGACATGAAAACACGTGATAGTTGCGCAACATCCTCGAAAAACTTGTTTTTTGTCACGCGTCAAGCAGTCATATCGTTCATGCACGCTACCGCTTTTGGCATTATTTCTGTCTCATTTAGGTACTCTTCTCTATAAGGAACCGCTGTCAAAAGTGTTCGTGCCCAATGACTTGTTATTATATCTTCCGTTATGCACATCCCAAATGTAAGGCCAAACGGGATGACCACAGTTCCACAATGAGCATTTGGGTTATTTTTCACTTGGTCTTTTGTCCATATTTCAGCAGAAATATCAGGGAACAGAAATTCATCTCTTGCCAGTTTCGTAAGAAGAGCACCAGCTCACGAATGTGCACGCACGGGTACCCCCGGTGGTGCAAAAAGCAGTGCTGCCTTTGTCTCTACTCAATGGTGGTGCAAAAAGCAGCACTGGGGAGACAAAGGCGGGCCTTCTTGTCGTCCCGTGTTGACTCTCGAGGTTCTCGCAAACAATACTTGCCTCAACAGTCTACGTAGGCTACACGAGGAATCGTAACGTGGTTGTTGTATTGTCCTCCAATCCCAGTGACCTCGGTTCGACTGCTTGCTATGCGCAACATAAGTAGAAATGGATCATCTTTTTTTTCTATTTAAAGCCTTCGTGACTGCAGGGATTCATATTCTTGGTTCTTTCGGTAAAGTCACGTAGAAGGGAAATAATAAAATAATAAAATGAAACATAATAAAATAAATTCTCACGACGTTTCGGCCACAACACAAGCAGCCGTCCTCAGGTGAAGCACAGAGCTGTCGGAAAGACAGCGCTCTATGTTTTATTTTTATTATTTTATTATTTCCCTTCTACGTGACTTTACCGAAAGAACCAAGAATATGGAGCATCTTGTGCGTTGGCCTGGGCATCTCGCTTCACGCCACCTAAAATGAACGCCTGGGTGCAATGGTCTGGCCAATATCACGAGTGACTGTGAATACAGCAGCAATGGATCAACGTTCACGTCGCGGGCCTCGTTAGGTACCCAAGTCCCCGGATGAACTCACGGTTCAACCAGAGGATCTAATTTTGCGAGCTCCAAACTCTCCTCGCATTCCGGGCCTCACCGCCACCTGCAGCTCTCTCTCTCTGTCTCGTCCTCTCAAACCGCTGCGGTTCTCACGCCGTAGGACGCCACACTCCGACTCCCGCAGCTCAACCTCGGGGACATCTGGCAGCCAAGCACAGCTTCATCAGTACGCGCGCGCAGAATAAATGAATGCATACTGTGGTATGAAGACAACAGTGACCGGACGTACATGGTTTTCACCTCATTGCCTTATTATCCATTGTGCCCTCTCGCGGCATTATTCTTGGTTCGAAGTGGTATGTGGACATACTCTTTGGTTCTTTCGGTAAAGTCACGTCGAGATGTTAACTCCCTCGCCTGGTATACAGGTGGTCGTGGGTTCGATCCCAACTTCCACGCGTGATGTCTATTTGCAGTGTGCATGTTATCCTCCTGTTTCCCCCTCCTCATTCAGAAACATGCGTGGCAGAGTGGATGTGTTTGTGATACATTCACACGCAATAAGAAGCTTTGTTGCTCCGTGGGCCTTACCTGGTAAACAAACTAATGGTTTAAATTGTGGTAGTATGTTCCATTGTGGCGGGGTAGTGTGTGCGATCTCATGCTACGCGCTGCTGTGTGTGATTAGTTACGTGGTTGATTTCCGGCAATATATTTAACACACTTTTTAATACATCCTCAATTATCGACAACATTTAGTACGAAATGAGTTTATGAGATATATTGCTCTTTATGAAACAAGTATTAACGTGGTGTCTATTCGCTGTCTTGCGCGTGTGCTGTGTTGCTCACCTGACAATGATACAACTTCCACCGCTTCTTCGTATTGAGTGAGTCAAACCCCCCCCCCCCCCCCGCTATCTAAAAAAAGTCCTAATTCCAGATGCGCTGCTGCGGCCGTCTGGAACGCTCTTCTTCCAATACTAGGAAGTCACTGGAGCTATGCACTTTTAAATCATCTAGATTGAAAACGAATTCCTTGAGAACTGCTTCGTGTGTTTAGTTTGTTGTCCTCCGCCCGCACCTCCGATTACCGCAGTTGGTTACGTACGGTGTGAAAGAAGTTCAACGTACATATGCATATATATGTTGCACTTCTTTCGCATTGTACATAGCTAATCGGAGACTTGATATTAATGAAAAAGAAAGATGTATGATGAAGCTTTAAGGCGATTGGTGAGTTGACAGAGAAGTTGATTGGTTTATGATGATTACTAAGTCATGATGTTGAATGGTAATGCTTTGAAGATGGTGCAGAAGTATGCTCCAGCGCATCTGCCATCAGGTCACCACTGGTTGTGGCTGGTTTGGTGCCCTTTGTTAAGTGAACGCCTTTTGTTCATAGAGGCATCTTTGTAGTTGAACTTACAACTAACCCCCGTGGCCTCGTTGGGTGTGTAGCCACATTCACACCGCACAAGCATTACAAACGCACAAGCATTACAAACGCATGCAGTTGACCCGTGTTGCGCTCGCGAGTAACTTCATCTTATACCGAAATCACGAGCTGGCCAATTGCAAATGTTGTAGCACCGTATCTATATCACAATATTTAATGTCATGCTGTCAATCCACTGCTGGATCAAGGCTTTCCAACGATGTGAGCCGTGGCCTGGGGGTGGTGCGAGTCCAGCTTAACGAAGAGACATTTGTTTGTTGCGACAAGTTAATTGAAAAAAGAATGAAGCAATGTTACATTTATTTGCGATGTATATTCGCACACCTTTTACACAATTTCCCAGGAATGTCTTGGGCAAGAGAATATTTTGGTTTCATGGATGTTATTTCCCACGTACCGTTTGGGAGATCAAGAGCATAACAGACGTACGGACACACGCGAATTATCTATACACTGAGTTGGTGTACTTACCACAGCCAACCGTGCTAATTGGAGGTGCGGGGTTAGGACAACAAATTAAACGCAAAAAAAAATTCTAAAGAAATTAGTTTTCAATTTAGATGTAAAAGTGCACAGCTCCAGTGGCTTCCTAATGTCGGAAGGAAGAGCGTTCCAGACGGCCACAGAAGCGCTCCAGACGGCACAGAAGCGCTCCAGACGGCCACAGAAGCGCTCCAGACGGCGACAGATGCAATGACCGTCTTTGTGCGATGGTTAGCCAAAGCCGTTGCGAGGATGAGCGGAGTTCGCGTGATGGTTGATGCCCTTTGGTGAGATCGGAAAGGTTGTATCGTGGTTCATTTCTGGCAAGCACTTTGTGTGTAACGAGTGCGACCAGCCGTAGCAAATATTACAAATCCTGAAATGTACAGATACTGTAGTGTTAAACCGCTTCAGAGGAGACGATTAATATGATGATGGTGTATGAGGGTGGGAGGCATTGGGATAGTCATTATTATTGTATATTGGTAAAATTTATTGAAGCATACTTTTTGGTTCTTTCGGTAAAGTCACGTAGGTAGGAACATTTTTTTATGATTATTTTTCTACCTACGTGACTTTACCGAAAGAACCAACGAGTATGGATCCATGCAGTCACGAAAGCTTCAAATCAAAATTGATTGAAGAAGTGTCTTAAATGTATAAACATGACATGCAGTGAACACCACTCATTATTCGCTGTAATGCTTTATTTTTTCTGTTTATTATATGAAATCATTCCCCACAAACATTGCTGTCATACGCCGACAATTACTGTTAACATGGATTATTTTCAATGAAGAAGTACAATCATTCCGATTCATTTTAAATCATCATACAATATTACAATTTTTATTCACATGCGAATTTTTTTGTCACCATATCACGTACCATCTCAAAGCATTACACGTGACATTGTGTGGAAATAATTTGCTTACCGTCCATTTTATTTGATATTGGGAATTCACGTATTTGGCCACCGGTATGCATTTATAGACTCATGAACATGTTATACCTGTGTTAATATATACCCAGCTGTAATATTGTATATAGTGAGACATGAATGATTATCAGAGTTTGAGTATTGCATCGTGCAACATATATATATAACGCTTGAAATTATAAACGAATCCAATTTTCCTCTATTCGGCATAAACAAATATTTTAAAAAGTTACCTGTGGATTGGATATTCACCTGCATTTGTTTGCACATATGTGATTACAGTTGGTGCGTATATTTGCATTTGAAGAAATAAGGAATACAGTCTGCTACGGTTTGACCATGCCAGAGGAAGGTCACCAAAAACAGGAATCCAGCAAAAGCAACGCGGGTGGAGGAAGGAAACAGAGGCAGGGGACGACAAAGAAAAGATGGACTGATGGAGTGAAAGACGGATTAGAATGGATGAGGCATAATACCAGATGGTTGTTGCCAAAAGTGGAGACTGATGCTGGCAGCTTGTGGATTCAGTGACCTCTGGAAAGAGGCTGGATGGCAAGGGGGCCCCCACTTGTTATGACCAGCAAGCATATTGTTTAGCCTTGAACTTGTGGCCAATTGCAGTTTTCGCTGGTACTTGATGGCAAAAGTGAATATCCAGATTCTTGAAGCAGTCCTCAGCACAACGTGTAAAAATTGCATGGCCGGAGCCGGAAGAAGCTCCTAGCACATGGACCAAAACGTCGGACATCATGCTGCACAGCACGCGGCACAGCTAAAAACACATCGAAGTTCTATGCAGCAAAACCACGAAAAATTATACAGTTCAGAAGTTTATTATCCGAGTAAAATGACCCATTGAGATACGCAGCTCTTTTTCAAGGATGACTCGGCCAGCAAGAGTGAATGAACACGATATAAAATAGTATGGGTTTGCTCATGTGCTGTCTAAGAGTGTATGTTTATTCGTTTGCTGTTTGTGTGCTTTTTTGCACCACAAACCTTACATGTTAACGATCAGACTTCCAGCAGAGCTCGTTGATAAATTTAATGTAACTGCTCAGGCAGGTCAGGGTACATCAGGAAACCAGAGAAAGTGCTGTCAGTGGTAACGTCTGTGTAAGCCTTGATGTTAGCACCTTCGGTCTGCAACCACACTTCATCGCCCTTTCTCAAACGCAGCACCGAGCCCCCTGACATGCTGTAAATGCTGGTGGTAGAGGAATATGTATTCTGGACTGCTTGTCCATTGTGTCTCAAGGAGACCTGGGTGGGGCCAGATCCTCCAGCGAGATGGTAAGCAAAGTAATAGACGCCCGGGAAACGACAAATGAACTTGCCGGGGAGCGTGTCGTAATGATTCTGCACATTGTACATGACCTTGCTGAATCTGATAGGAGATCCACTAGGAGGGTTCGGCACAGTCAAACCCACGGTGAATGCGGATATGGGGATGTCAGGTGGGGCATCTCCTTTGTGTCCCTTTTCACCCTGAGGTCCACAATCCCCCTTCAGTCCAGCGGGACCCATCGGTCCAAATTTTCCAGCCAACCCTGTAAAGGAATTATACATGATTCTGCACATTGAAAATGTTAATATTTTCATGATATCAGTTGCTATTCAGACATGTTATCATATTGTATTTATAAAATATATATTTCATTGGATTATAAAAATGGGCCCATAATTTAAATTGTAACAATGCACATACGTTTCGTAAAAGCAATTTGGGCCCGATTCGTATTTTGATGAAAAATCCAACACATTCAAAAACACACGTTAATCGTACCAGATTTATGAACAAATAATGCATAAGTAATGTTGAATTTGATAAGCTTTCATAAAAGCAGAGCCTTTGTCAACAGATGAATAATTTGGTCAAAACAGTGTCTTTAACGCGATAGGTTATTCTCTATAATAGTGCAGCCACTCGAGTTAACATCTGATCTTTGTAAAACTCAGCAATGTTGCAGTAACAGTGAAGTGGTTTTACCGGTCTCTCCCACGCTCCCTTTGTCCCCTTTCAGGCCCTGTTCTCCCATGTCTCCTTTCTCGCCATTCTTGCCAGGAAGGCCCTGGTGACCTTCTCGCCCGTCCTTTCCAGGCGGGCCAGCCAGGCCCAAATTGCCCGGGTTTCCTGGGATCCCGGCGTTTCCCGGTAGTCCTGGCATTGCCATGTAGTCCACCCGACACTTTCCCTGCTCGTTGTCGTGACCATCTGCGGCAGCCATCGCCGGCAACGGCAGTTGCCCCTGCAGCAGGAGCAGCATCACGAAACTGGATCTCAGCCACAGGGCCATCGTCTGCAGCGTGCTGGAAGAGATATGAAGTCCAGGAAAGAAAACAGGCAAATGGAAATGGACATTGGTCGCCAGCACCAAGAATTATATTCTCCACCTCCTATCTGCGTACTCCCATATGCACCATAATTCCATAGCTCTACCAATGATAAAACATATGATTATGACGAATTCATTTTATGATGTTCAATTATTTAAATAATGCATGCACATACGATTCAACAATTATGAAGTTCACTGTTTACCCAAGTTGTTTTCTGTAAATATGAAAATAACATTAATTACTCCATATCGCTCATCTTAACTCGTGCTGAGTCATTGGCACTGCTGAATTTCAAACAAGTATTCCTGTGTATAAAATATCAAAGTTATAACTAAAACATAACAAACGTTTTAAACCCCAGCTAGCAGATCATATGTGAGAGCAATGCTAGAGATTCCTTCTAGCTGCCGCAGAATGATCGAGCAGCAACTGAGAAGTGATGAGACTTTCCTTTGGGCAAACCCTAAATTTATCTTACTGACCGTAGTTCTGCAAACAGAAGCCACTACGACGATCGCAGTGTTCAGTGTGGACAGCTCAGTGGTACCAAAGTCGCCTCTTATTTTATAGCTGGGCCAGTAGGCGGAGTACCAGTTGACCGTTGCGGCTCGGAGTGAAGGAGCTTTGTAAAATCTGGCGCTCGGCGCTGAGTCGGTTTTCCTGAAAAGGAGCATGGAGTGACTTCTCAGATGACCGACTTTGAAGACGCGCGTCGCGTAAAGCAATTTACACGGTACACTTACCGTGGGGTAGTTGTTGAATGAAGGACAATTGCTTTATCTCTTCAACTTAATCAAATCTGTGCACATAAACACACTTGAGCACTTTACTTTTGCAGCTCTCTTTATCTACTCTTTTGTTCTTTTGGTAAAGTCAAGTAGAAATAATAGATCACGACGTTTCGATCTACCTACGTGACTTTACCTAAATAACCGAAGAGTATGGATTCCTGCAGTCACGAAAGCTGCAAATCAATACTACCGTTAGGTTTGCCAAATGCTGAGGTGAACTCAGACAAGTGCAGTCCTGTACTTGTTACGAAGGTGAATGTAATTCTAAGGTGAGCGATACGAACATTGTTATTTTTTCCTCAAATTTAATGTGTGTGATATATTTTTTCAGTGGATTGGCATCGTCAACAGGCTCAGTCTTCAAGCAACGGACACCCTGGATTTAGATTATCGGGCGACCCCTGAAAGGCACATTCCTAGAAGGGATGGTGGTCATGTGTAATAAACGAGTGTGGGAGTGGCTATGTACGGTGTGAAAGAAGTTCAACATACAGGGACTCCTCTACTTTATACAACTTTTAAAGTCATTCCCCGTGTTTATTGTACATGCCGTACATGTGTAGTGATTGTAGCATGACTACTGTGTATCCACGCACACGTGTGACGTCACTATGCCGGGAGCGTCACGACCACGTGGGTCTACATACAAACATGACGTCATCCCGGCTGGAGGGGGAAAGACGTAAGGGCCAGTGCGGGACTCGGGAGGCCACGGGGGTGCTACGAGGCCGTGGCACTCGCTGTGATCCCGGCTGGACACGTAACCGGATCCCAGTGGGGGCCGGGGGGCCCAGGGGGACCTCGGGGGGGGGGGGGGCACGTGGAGAGGGTTCTCGAAGGGAGGCGTGGCCGGGTTGGGGCCCGGGCACGCCGAGCCCCATATAAGCAGCCTCCTCACGAGGTTCGGGCTGCCTGTGCCAAGAATGAAGATGCATCGTGAAGACGCCAAGAAGAGTCAAGCCTCCAGTCAGCGGACCTGCCAGTAGCCCACCTGGCTGGGTCACGCCTAGAGTAGCTGAGAGTTAGAGAAGTGTGTGTTAGCTAGAGTAGGTCGGTGGTCACCACTCTATGTGTAATGTACAGTGTTATAATACTTACTGTTCTAATAAATTAGTGTTGCCTCCCAAGAAGTGTGCACCTAAATTGAACCCACTACATATGTTTGGAATCGACTGGAGTAAAGTTGAACTTATGAACAAATCTCCTTACGAACAGACCTCTGGAACCTAACTCGTTCGTAAGTAGAGGAGTCCCTGTACATGTGTAGTGACATAGAATGGGTCACTAAGGTGTGTATCGCTGGTTGCTGGCAGAGAATGGGCATCTGAGGACGTAGCAGCTCGGTCGGCTAGCAGGGCACGTGATAGGCCGGGGTAAGGGATGTAGGGCAAATGTGACAGAGGGGACACGTGGGGTATAGCCCAGAACCTTCTGGTAGGTTCCAGAAGGGGGCGCGGCCGAGCGCGGAGCCAGGCCACGCTGGGGGCATAAAAGGAAGGTCCCGACACTGAGTCAGGGCTGTGGTCTGGAATGGAACCCATCATGCTACGTCTTCATCTTCACATCTTCGGCGTTGTTGGTCAGGCAGTATATAGTTGTCCCCTGTGCCTGTGATGGCTGGAATAAATGTGAGTGCCTTCTATTCTAGTGCCTCCGAAGTGACTCACGACACAAGTGTAGTGACATTGAATTGGTCACGTAGCAGCATAGCGCTGGCTGCTGGCAGGGAAGGGGATCTGCAGCTTACAGCAGCCCTGACTGACAGCAGGTCATGTGATAGACCAGAGAGGGATGTAGGGGAAAGGTCACTGAAGGGGCACATCGAGAACCCGCTAGTAGGTTCAGAGGCAGTATAAGAGGGGCCCCGGGAGGGGACCTCGGGGCTGTCGTGTGGAGTCGGGGGGGGGGGGGGTCCCCATCGTGCTGCTGGAGTCTTCGCCGTCTTCACCGTCTCGGCGTCGCCAGTCAGGCAGTCGACCAGCTGTCCTGACTGGGAACCGTAGTTACCAAGTGTCAACTGTTAAGGCCGTTTAATAAACAGAGTGCCTCCTACTCTTAGTGTCTCTGAGTCAGTCACTACACATGGACCTAACTCGTTCGTAAGAAGAGTCCCTGACACGGAACTAACGTGTTCGTAAGTAGAGGAGTCCATGCAAATCGACATCGTGTTTGTAAGTAGAAGAGTCCCTGTACATTGACCTAACTTGTTCATAAGTAGAAGAGTCCCTGTACATTCACCTAACTCGTTCGTAAGTAGAAGAGTCCCTGTACATGGACCTAACTCGTTCGTAAGTAGAAGAGTCCCTGTACATTGACCTAACTTGTTCGTAAGTAGAAGAGTCCCTGTACATTCACCTAACTTGTTCGTAAGTAGAAGAGTCCCTGTACATTGACCTAACTTGTTCGTAAGTAGAAGAGTCCCTGTACATTCACCTAACTCGTTCGTAAGTAGAAGAGTCCCTGTACATTGACCTAACTTGTTCGTAAGTAGGAGAGTCCCTGTACACTCACCTAACTCGTTCGTAAGTAGAAGAGTCCCTGTACATTCACCTAACTCGTTCGTAAGTAGAAGAGTCCCTGTACATGGACCTAACTCGTTCGTAAGTAGAAGAGTCCCTGTACATTCACCTAACTCGTTCGTAAGTAGAAGAGTCCCTGTACATTCACCTAACTCGTTCGTAAGTAGAAGAGTCCCTGTACATGGACCTAACTCGTTCGTAAGTAGAAGAGTCCCTGTGCGTGGACCTAACTCGTTCGTAAGTAGAAGAGTCCCTGTACATTCACCTAACTCGTTCGTAAGTAGAAGAGTCCCTGTACATTGACCTAACTCGTTCGTATGTAGAAGAGTCCCTGTGCGTGGACTCCTGTACTGTTCATACATACAAAGAAGGGAACACGTCCGAGGGGAAGTCTCCCGTGGGGTGGCAGCGATGTAATTGTCCCGTGTGCAGGTGGTCGATGGATTTCTGCATGACAAGGACTCTGAGAGATACTTTTGACTTGGGGAGACCTTCATTTGGCAGTGGATATAGATCGTGGTTACTGATGATCAAAGTAATTGTCCAGCGTTAACTTGTTTTTTCAACGGTTTTATTCAACAGTTTTTCAATGGTTTTACTTAACTTGATTCCTCTGTTTGTCTGGGTCAAATCTTGTAATCAAATGTTGTCCATTTCCCGTTGTCCAATCAATTCCACATTTTGCACACATACTCAGATCTGGTGACAATGCATGCTTGTATCAAAATCGGCATCAATTAATCAGTTAATTCGTTACTTTAAAGCAATTTACATTTTGTATGTCCGCCTTATTATCTAGTCTCGTGTTGACTTTAGCATGCCAATCCTTGGAGCATCTGTTGTGCGTGCGCACGGTGACGGGACTCCTTTCCATCTCTGACCCCGCCTACTTACCCTTGGGTGACACCCACCTCAAACCCACATATAACCTCTTGTTGCAACAGTCCTTTCTTGTTCAGCAGTTCTACTGCTGTATCTTTCTACCTGATGATGATTGCTTCTGTTGCGATCGAAATGTCGTGATTTATTATTTATTTATTTTACCTACGTGTTTTTACCAAAAGAACCAAAGAGTGTAGTCATACAGTGCTTATTGCACCCCCCCCCCCCCCCAACAATCCCAGTGACCTCGGTTCGACTGCTTGCTATACGCAACGTTAGTGGAAATTGACCATCTTGTGCGTTGGCCTGGGCATCTCGCTTCACGCCATCTAAAATGAAAGCCCGGGTGCAATGGTCTGGACAATATCACGAGCAACTGTGAATACAGCAGCAATGGATCAACGTTCACGTCGCGGTCCTCGTTAGGTACCCAAGTCCCTGGATGAACTCACGGTTCAACCAGAGGATCGAATTTTTGCGAGCTCCAAACTCTTCTGCAGCTCGCTCGCTCTCTCCGACTCTCAAACCTCTGCGATGCTTACACTGTGGGACACCGCGCTCCGAGTTCGACAACTCAACCTCGAGGGTTTAACGCGTAGTAGTAGTAGACACGTAGTATTTAACACATTCCTGCGGAGGGAGCTGGTAGTAACGTTGGGTTGCTCGGTCAATGGCCAGTGTCAACGGCGGCGTGGTGTATTCCGCAAATATGCCCGGCTGTGAGGGCGGGCACAAGCCGGCGTGAGTAGGTTAAGCAGCCCACCCAGCCCCACCCTCCCCACCCCCCACCCAGCCCCACCCTCCCCACCCAGCCCCTCCGCACCCTCCACACAGCCCCTCCGCACCCTCCCCACTCAGCCCCTCCCCACCCTCCTCTCCCCACCCAGCCCCTCCCCACCCTCCCCTCCCCACCCAGCCCCTCCGCACCCTCCCCACTCAGCCCCTCCCCACTCAGCCCTCCCCATCCAGCCCCTCCCCATCCAGCCCCTCCCTCCCCACCCAGCTCCTCCCCTGCACGACGGACAAACGAAATAATTCCCTGTGGGCTGGTTTAACCAGGAGGTTACTACCAGTAACACGTAGTAGTAGAGACGTAGTATTTAACACGTAGTAGTAGTAGGCTTTCGCGAGCAATACTATTCATAATATGAAAGGTTTTTTCTAGGTTAGACCACGTCAATGTAAATGTGTCGTTAACCCACCACTACCCCAAGCACAGCCAAAAGAGGAAGGTTTTTCACGTAAACGAAACGTGCCGATTGGTTACTACTTCAGCACACCTGCGTGTTAGAGAGTAGATCCACCCCATTAACAATTTTGACTACGACGCTTCGCTGGTGATTGCATACCTGTCAACCCCTTATCAGTGCCCTACCTGATTACAGACCAATTCAGACCTTATTGGTCACCCCGTGCCCCTTATACATCTCAACGTTCATCCTACAAAATCCCATCGCAAGGTAGAAACACAAACAAATAGACAACATTTTTTGCCCGTATTTAAACGGCTGTACGCAGTATGGACCTGAACTCAATTTCCCTGTACAATAATACGGGGTAAACCATATGGGTTGGCACGGTATCTGATTGCAACCAGCTTCATCAGCTTCATCGGGCTATTTGCCTGATTAAGCTCATCAGCTTCACCGGTATGCACACACAAAACCAATCTGGCGGAGACAATGACCGGACAGACTGAATAATCTACACGCTGCTGCTAAGGCGCGGCCTCCCGTGCATGGCCGCGGCCTCCATTCACATGCCGCACCTGGCTTATCTGGCTTACCCAAGGCGATTCCTGTACGAGCAGCGGAATGTGACACAACAGGGTCCCCCCCCCCTCCTGAGGTTTCCCGTGTGCTGCTATGAACGTTGAGGAGTGCACGACTCCGTAGGTAGCGAGCGATCCATCACCACCATCATCATCACCACAGGTGAGTCCAACACGGGCCGCAGACCGCAACGAACATTTGTTTTGCAGCGTGTGGTTTGAACGGTGTCATTAGTCCGCCACATGCGAGACATATCAAAGAATGTGGACAGTGGGGCAGCTCGTCGTCTTGTCTGTTGAATCATTATGTCCATCATACAGGTTTCTTTTTGTGGTTAGATCGCGTAAATATAAATGTTTCTTTAAACCCGCCACCACCCGACACAGCCAACTAGTAAGGGTTGTCACGTAAACAGAACGTGGCAATTCGTCGCTAGTACAGCACACCGGTGTGTTGGAGAGCAAAGCCACAACATTTACAATCTGAGTACGCCGTTTGGCCAGTAATTACAACTCGCTTCATCAGGCGACAGCCAGATTTGTGGAGACGTCACTTGTGAGCCCTTCACGTACGAAGGTGCACCACGCCTGTTTGCTATACACGACCTCCATACACGTTCGGAATAACACGATCCACAACAGCCGAATTGCAATCGGCATCTGCACAGCACTCCACTCGTAACCGTAAGAAATGTAGTTTTTAGATCTCACCGAGATGTACGTGGGTTGTTATTCTATTCTGGCACGTGTTGTCATTGTACCACGGAGCCGGACGCACAACGCCCGCTAAACATTTGGAGGGGGGGGGGGCTCTGACATGAATATACCTCAAGTGTGTATTATTCATCGTGCTTCTGTGTTAATTGATCGCAAGGCTGAATGGTTATTACTCCACAGGGTGGTTCAGATATCTTGTGACCCCCACACCCCCCCCCCCAATTAATTGACCCCTAATATTGTTTTCCGTTGCATATTCATTTTGTTTAAAATAAAACAAAAGAAAAAAGATACACAGTCGACCCTTCTGCATCGCGACTTTCCCGATCGCGGTTTCGATATATCGCGGGGTTGGCATGAGGAATTAAATAGGAATTGTTTGGAGTTTTTGGGAGTTTTGCGAAGGCCGCAGACGACATACAAACAGTTTCGTAACTCATAAATGGGTTCGACGCTTTCGTGACTGCAAGAATTACTCTTTGGTTCTTTCGATAAAGTCACATTGAAATTAAATGAAATAATAATAGAATACGACGTTTCGATTGCAACACAAGCAACCATCATCAGGTACAAACGAATGAGAAAACAAACCTAGTAAACTTGGAAATATAACGCAATACAACACAGAGAGTCGGCCAACACAACAGTCAACACCTCACCTGGTTGATTACGTTCTTTCAAAGATTGTTTCGAACACGAGTGCTTTTTTTTATTTGTCTTGTCATAGTGAGTTGGTGGAGTGCCTTTGGTCAAGAATGTATATCCAATATCTGTAACCAGTAACTGCTAATTGTGTTGCTACGTACATGTGTGTGTTCCATCCGCTGACCGTGGTCTCACAGCCAAGAAAATGATCATTCTGCGCAGCAAGCAGCACTTGAGGGAGCTGATGGTGGCCTTGTCTCGCAGCCTTCCTCACTCAGCCGAGGTGAGCGAACTCGGCAGCGCCACTTGGTATTAACTGGAGCTCTGTTTGATTGCCTCTGACCAAAGCACCCTGAATGCACGCGATCCCATCAGCTCTTCGAAGCTAAGCGGAGTTTTAGCACCGGATAGTGCTTGTATGGGCCATCAACACGCATGACACAGGAGCTGTAGAATGCTGCAGAGGCACGTTATTGACAGCAGAGGGCAGTGCACCAAATACATTGTAAAATTCTACAAACAAGTTGAAGGTACCCCCAATGGGTTCTCCCTTATTAGCAGTTGTAGCCAATGTTTCATGGAAAATTGAGACAGATGCCATCCAGGCATCCACCCGACGTCCTTCCTTTTGGAAGAGTATGTAGATGACACGTTCGTCATCTGGCCACATGGCCTACCAGCTCTGACCAATTCTTCAACCACATCAATTCCATACACCCAGCCATCAAATTCACCATGGAGGTGGAAAAGGATGGCAAGTTACCATTCTTGGATGTTTTAATCGAAAAGAGACCAGATGGCTCAATGGGACACTGTCTACAGGAAAGCCACCCATATGGATGCCTACCTAAAACCTGACTCCCACCACCATCCATCCCAGAAGAATTCCCTCATCAAAACTCTACACCATAGAGCTCGATGTATTTCCGACCATCACCACCTAGCCAGTGAACTGGAGTACGTACACCAAGCCGTCAAGATGAATGGATATTCAGACTACACAATCCGTAAAGCTATCACCCCAACCGTTGGGAAAGAACCATCTGAGGACCCAATCAAAACCATCACCTTGCCATACATAGCAGGGGTACCAAAATATTTCCAAAATCATGAGCAAACACAAGATCCAGGTTCGATTCAACACAGTACATAAAATTCGTGATCTGATCCATCTGTGAAGGATGTGATCCCTGACATGCAATACCCCGTGTCTACAAACTAAGCTGTGTCTGCGGCAGTAGTTACATTGGGGAAACTAAGCGACATGTCTCGGACCGTGTTCGTGAACATAAGGCAGATCTGAAACACGGTAGGACCAATACCTCGGCCGTGGCTGATCATTGTTTTAACGCTGTGGGCACACACGAAATTATTTTTCCAAGACGAAGGTACTCTGCAAACCCACTGGCTATCAGCAAAGATTCGTTCATGAAGCCATCCAGATATATAAACACAGACACAATTTCAACCGAGAAGATGGGTACAAACTGAGCAATCATTGGAAGGACGTTATTAACCAGTTTAAGTCATAACTGGCTGTGATGTTTCCATCCTACCTGCCGATGTTAGCAGTTATTTTCGACTCTCTGAGTTACATTACCAGGTTAAATGTCTTTACATTAACAGGCTAAATGTCTCACTAACACAGCCACCATTGCTCGTTTTCCTCGATGTGGCGGTGGCTTCGTTTTCTTACATTGACATGCTAATCTCTCACAATACAATGGCCACATCCACAGCTTCGTCGTCGTGGAGGTAGCTCAGCTCTCCGATCTTACATTTACACGCAAATTTCAGCTCTAGCCCCGCCCACTTCGCTTAAGACCCTTGGGCTACACCCATCTCAAACCTTTATAACATCCTGCCTCAGCAGCTCTCCCGCTATATTTTTTCACCTGATGATGATTGCTTGTGTTGCGATCGAAACGTCGTGATGTTTTAATTATTTTTCTATCTACGTGGCTTTACCGAAAGACCCAAAGAATATGAATTCCTGCAGTCACGAAAGTTTTAAGTCAAGATTCCTTCTGATATAGTCTTGGACTCGGTGAGGCCTTCCTGAGTGAAGAAGCGTCATTATCATCTCCGTAATACACCATCCTCCTCTCACCTCGCTCAACTTTACCTATCTCTTATCAGAGTCTTCATCATACGTTCAGAATCGTAATCTTCATCAAGGTCATCAAATATCCATTACCCTAACGTTTCATTATTGTTTAAGTTCTCTTCATCCATTGTTCTAATCTGTTATGTCCATCCTGCTCTGTGGAGGAGCATAAACCACGAAGCGAACTTCGTTGATCCTCGCAGCGGCTTCTGGCTGGCCATCTAACAAAGATGGTCACCACATCGCGCGCTTTCAAATGCGCTTCTGCGGCCGTCTGGAATGCTCTTCCTTCCAACATTAGGAAGCCACTGGAGCTATGTGCTTTTAAATAATCTAGATTGAACACTCAATTCTTTAGAACTGCTTTTGTGTTTGGTTTGTTGTCCTTCCCCACACACCTCTGATTTAGCATGGTTGGCTACGTATGATGTGAAAGAAGTTCAACGTGCATGCATACATCCATTGTCATCAGCTCCCATCATCTTAATCTCTAAACTGCAAAAATAATGAACTACAGTATTGCGTGTCTGCAGACGTATGGGTGGTTGTACTATGGACTGGATGGCATGTCGGGGCCAATGGACGTTTACGTGGACTCTTGGCCGAACTTTCAGGCTGTAATTGTGCAGCCAACGTACCAGGTGAGTTATATGTATGGGGTCAGTGGGGGTTGAAGGCACCACATTTTGTGCCGTCTCTTGCCAAGTACCCGACTAGTATGGGTGCCCCTGTCTTGCGCAGCCACCGAGGTCCACAAGGCCCTCGCAAGCCTCTTGGACATGTCAAGGGCACTTGAAATGGATGATGGTGGTTCATGAGAGTTGCATGCCCAGTATGTTGGCGAGTGATCTGAGAGGTTTTTATTGTTCTGTTATTAAACTATTCCAGCTTGTGAAGTTCACAATTTAGTTACTCCAACAGGGCACGGAAATGGATGCTTTAAATCAGTGGATCTTAACCTTTTTTGGATACTTTACCCCTTGTTGAAGAGTGCCACCTTGCCTGACCCAACATGGCTCTGAGAAATAAATGTACATCAATATTTTAACCAATTGTCCATTTTGTGAGGTATCCTAACTAGCTGGTAGCTGCAAGTGAATAAAAAAACAGAGGCTCTCCATGCGAGACGACATTTGTTCACACTCAGTGGTTACTCTTGGAAAGCACATTGTTTACGATCAATGAGTTTAGAAAGGTATTTTATATCGTTCCAGGTTGCCATATGGATAAAACAAATCGTAGCTATTTTATATTTATAGATTCATACACGATTATTCACCAATGGCTCTCATGTATGATATAATTTCACACATTCATAAATCACCTTACGCACCTCCTGGGACATTGCCACGTATCCCCAGGGGTCCGCCTACCCCCGCTTGAGAACCCCACTGCCTTAAATTACACTGAGATGGAGGAGCACAAGGAATTGAGAGCGTACACGAGTTAAGAGGCATGATGTTGATTGCTATGAAAAGTAAGTGGGCTTGGGTAGAACACATCACCTGAAATTGGTGTTTCTCAAACTTGTTTGGCCCGTAGACCGCGGACCACCCAGCTTCCCCACCCCTAGTGACAAGACGCATTCGCTCTCTCTATAAAAAAAACAGTCATACTGAATTAGTCGTATTACCGGAACATAAATACAAAATATTTAAACGCAGGTATTATTTTTATGGGTGCTATTTAGATCTTGGGTTTACGGTAGTTCAATTTGGAGTTTACCTAACTTCATTTTCAAATAAACTATGGGTAAAATATTAATTCAACGTCCGAAACAAGAGGTGTAAACGTCATTATTTTCGGATCAGGCTGTGTTTGTTTCATAGCCCGCGGATCACTGGAGGACCGTCATGGACCACCAGTGGTACCGGGAACCACACTTTGAGAATCACTGCCTTATAACAATCCACAATGTTCGCTCTCGTGAGCAGAATGCTATCACAAATGATTTCCTTAAGGCTTTCACCAAAATATGCATGCAAATAATGGGTGAACGTATCTATACCAATAGTATTGCAGCGACTTTCTTTGAGCTCAAAACATTTAGATGTTAGTGTTTTATTGACTAGTTTCTTTTTAAGTTTGACTAATACTTTGTGTCATGTTTCAATCTTCCCTTTATAAGGCTGGTGAAAAGCTCTCATTGCCCAAATATTCCACATTTGCATCCAACCCAAGCAGCTTTGCTAACCTGTGGAATGTTGTTGAATGGAAGGAACCCTTCATGCTGGAAGGTGAAATGTCTGCGTGGAGCTTCGTATATTGAACTTCCTACGTTGAATAACTTCTAACATTAGTACAATGAGGTTGTGTCCGAAACCTTCATAACTGACCATTTCATACCATAAACACTGCATACATTGCCACTGAAATTGTAAAACAAAGACAATTTATATTGAAAATAATTTATTTTATATTGTACAGTATTAAAATAAAAAACTGACAAATTAAAGAAACATAGTGAATAAACTATTTTATTCTTCTTTATTTTGTACTGTAGATCGCTCAATTTATTATGTATTATACATTTGAGTGCGTTAATTATTTTACTCATTTTCAGCTTTCTGTGTAAAATAATAGTAAAAAAAATCCAAAGTGTGTGATACTGAAACTTTGTTTATTGAATATAAGAATAACGAGGTATTACTATATAAGCGGACTGGATTATGCTGAGGAATCTGAGTGAGTAGATAATGCACTTATTTTAACTATAATTCAATGTGGCAGCAACGTTGAATAATTTAAGCTTTAAATACAAATTGGTGTATGTAGTCGTACATTTTTTTTATTGTTGTATTTATGTGCCAATTTATACTGTTCATATTCTTAGCAGGCCCCATGGTGTAACATGTAGTCTCCAATTCTCACCCACTCTGGCCTATGTGCTTTAAAAAAAGGTCAACGCTAGAAATTATTATATATTTTCCTTTCAAGGCCGTGTTATTGACGTACATGTCAATTTTTTTTATTATTGAAAAGCAAACTGGGAAGAACCACATTAAAATCACAGTCAATAGATAATCTGGCATGTATATTCGTAATTATTTTTTAAATACCATAGCAAGTCAGCTACCATTTCTTGCCATTGTTAAATTATCTAAAGTAATACGTGGCACACCTGGTATGTTTATATGTATCTTTGTCTGGAGAACTCCTCGACCGTTACACTGCCATGTTACGTTGAGTTGAACGTTTTGTGTGTAACAGGTGTAGACGCTGATTTTCAAGAATGTATCAATGATATGGCGGCCAAAAAGATGTCCGTGTATCCCGGCAATCGGACTACTACTACATGGCCACAACGAATGAGCCTGACACACTCAGGTACAAGGCACGCCGTGCTACATTTGAACATTATGGCGGGACCCCGGGGTCTCTTTTAAACGGAAGTCAAATCGTAATTAATTATATTATTTGGGTCTTTCGGTAAAGCCACGTAGATGGGTTCAAAAATAATAATAAAAAAACCACGACGTTTCGATCGCAACACAAGCGACCGTCATCAGGTGGGAAAAAAGTGGGGAAGCTGCTTTAAAGGTTTAAAATGGGCGTAGCCCAAGCGTCCTGGTACCAGGACAAAGTGGGCGGGGCACGAGTGCCCTGGGGCCAGCACGAGCGGAGATGGTTATTTTAATGTGAAATCGGAGAAACAAGAGAAGGGGAGACCCATGGAGAAAAAACAACTTGTGGTACGCCCAACGCAAGGGGTGACACCGCAGGAACTGGAATTGATTATCCCATCTTTAGTGAAATAAAACTAACATCGGAAGGTGACAAGATGGAAACGTCACAGCCAGTTATGACTTAAACTGGTTGATGACATCCGTCCAATAATTACTAAGTTTGTACCCATCCTCTCGGTTGAAATTGTGTCTGTGTCTGTTTATATGGATGGCTTCATGAACGAATCTTTGTTGATAGCCAGTGGGCTTGCAAAGTACCTTCGTCTTAGAGAATTCAATTTCGTGTGAGCCAGAGGTGTGGACTCGAGTCATGTGACTTGGACTCGAGTCAGACTCGAGTCATGAATTTGATGACTTCAGACTCGACTTGACTTGCATAACAATGACTTGTCCCACCTCTGAGGTGTGGACTCGAGTCATGTGACTTGGACTCGAGTCAGACTCGAGTCATGAATTTGATGACTTCAGACTCGACTTGGACTTGCATAACAATGACTTTGTCCCACCTCTGGTGTGAGCCAAACGCATTAAAACAATGATCCGCCACGGCTGAAGTGTTGGTCCTCCCATGTTTGAAATTTGACTTATGCTCACGAACACGGTCCGAGACATGTCACTTCATTTCCCCAAAGTAACTGCTGCTGCAGATACAGCTTCGTTTGTAGACGCAAGGATATTGCATGTCAGGAATCGTGTCCTTCACAGATGGGATCAGATCACGAATTTGATGCACTTTGTTAAATCGAACCTAGATCTTGTGTTTGCTCATGATTTGGGAGATATTTTTGGTGACCCCTGCTATGTATGGCAAGGTGAGGTTTGATTGGGTCCTCAGATGGCTCTTTCCCAACAGTTGGGTGATAGCTTTATGGATTGTGTAGTCAGAATATCCATTCGCCTTGAGAGCTTGGTGCACATGTTTCAGTTCAATGGTTATGTGATGATGGTCGGAGATACATCGAGCTCTATGGTGTACCAGGGAATGTGGGTTTCCACATTCCCTGGTTTTCCCAGTCTCTATCCTCTTTTTTGAGGTAGCTTTCTTGGGAAATCCATAAGTCTGGCTGGACATTAAAAGGCATTTTTTTGTAATTTGTATAAAACAGCGTACATGTAGTTTTGCCCCCTTGTGACATGTGAGATATTCTTCCCACGATATATCCAGGGGTGCCATGGTAGCGAGATGTTAACTACCTTGCCTGGTACACATGAAGTCGTGAGTTCGACCTCGACCCTGACGCCTGTATATTTGGAGTTTGCATGTTCTCCCTGTGGTTGCAGGGATTTTTTTCCAGGTTCTCTGGTTTTCCCTCCGCATTTAGAAATGTAACAATAGGGTTTTCCCCCTTTTTTCTGACAACAAACTGAAACCTTTTTACAAGGAATCATGTGTGTATTAACCACAATACTTGTGGTCAAAATGCAAACAAGACACACACTCTGATAATATATGCATGAAAAAATGGGAAAACCTATTATTATATTTTGGTACTGGAAAAGGAGGTCTAATGATTAGAAATGTGTTTAGATTATTTTGATGATATAAGTTTGCACGTGATAAGCCACATTGTTGAGCTATTATATATAAGCTCTCAAAAAGTGGGCCTTACCTGGTAAAATAAAAATAGTTTAGCTTTATAGTGTTGTGTACCTCAGCAGTGGTAACCATAGCCGTGAATTCAAGACATGACAGTCAATCACTTGTGCATATATTGTTTTTTCTGTTTTGCAGAATTCGAAAGTCTGAATTGGATCTGGAAATGTCTACATTGAATACAAGCCACGTTGAATGGTGTGGAACTCGTGGACGCACAGAGGCGAGCCTGACGGTCTTAGCTTAATCCAGGCTTGCATATCGAAAGGATTGCCCAATAGCTCTGTGCTGGACGGTTCTGGAAATCCGGTCGCCTGGCTCCTCACCCACTTAAACGGATCAATGGCATTTGGATATGTAAAACCGGACTACCGCAGAAGGGACTCCTGCACAAGTGCATGCAGCTCTTCTCGACAAATTTCATGGGGATGCACCTATATACGGTTATGTTCACGAAGACAACACTGCTTCTTTGCAGTTCGCAACAGAGATTGGGTTTTCTATACTGTATGGCCGCCGTTACGTATGGGTGACTATAGAGCCCTGATGCGTTTTAGGTTTTAATATTCGTGTACTGACACCCAACACAGTAGTCTTCAATAACAGGAGTCTTTATTACTTCCATCACGAGACATTGCCTTCAAAGATTCCCTTTGCGCCAATTTATAGTCGCCAAATAATCTGAATGCACGTTTCTAAATGTGGAGGTGCAAGACCTGGATAAAAATCCACGCGACCACAGGTTGAAAATGCGAACTCCTAATATACAGGGGAGTCAGGTCGTGATTGCATCCACGACCTCCTGCATAACAGTGAGGGAGATGATATCTCGCCAGCGCGGCACTTTGAGGCTTGGTGCTGGGAAATGGTGAATCCCAGGTCGTGTAAGATTGCATTGGTCACGAGGCTGAGTTGTGGAAGTTGTCCAAAAAGCGGCTAGCGTGAGACCAACATAGAGGAGGAGACAAGCGGAGCCACGATCTTCCAGGATACTTTGTTTATTTTGTTCACTCCCGGGTAAGGGGCCGTCCATAAATGACGTCACGCGATTTTGGACGATTTTTGACCCCCCCCCTCGTCTCACGGCGTCACTAAAAGTCAGACCCCCCTCCCCTTAAATATGACGTCACAAAGGTCTGCCCCCCCACAAAAAAATATCAAACATGCTTCAAATCGCTTTAAACTATTGTCATCGTAGAGCGTATTTAATGTGGCGCTGCACTCAAATGTTGAAGGAGAAACATTTATAAAAAAAAAAGTCTATTTAATTAAGTAGAACGTGTTGTCTATATTTATTTAAAGTTGCGCATTTTGACGTGACATCACACTGAATCACATTTCTCAACCCCCCCCCCTCGTTACACATCGTCACAAATGTCTGCCCCCCCGCCCCCCCTAGGTGCGTGACGGCATTTATGGACGGCCCCTGAGGCCCATTGAGCTAGAAAGCTCTATTGTTCAAAAGCGATAAAAGGGGGTGGGCAAAGAGATATACATGGATACAATAAAAATATGCGACCAGAAATCAGGGTGGCATGATATAATTGAAACCTTTAAATATAACAGCGATAATTTGAAAAGGGCTACAAATTGAGACATTCAGCATTGTAGACATTGTAGCAGGGCGTTGATTGGATCAAAATCAATAATGATAAGTTTGTTGAGTCAGATAAGACCCATTAGGTCAAAGGTAGCTCCATTGAGCCGGTCTCTTTTCAATCTCCCTTTTAAAAAGCACACTACAATTGAAGGAAATCCAAGGCTCCTTTACACTATGAAGACTCACATAACCACATATTTAGTTTAGATAAGCAAAGCAATGTAGTTTTAAACGATTGCAATTGGTGTGTGCGCGATGGTTGTGTGCAAAAAACACTTGTAAATAGTGATGATGGTTACCAAACGTCATGAAGAACAGCACTATAATCACATACCTGTCAACCCATATGGTTTACCCGTATTCTTGTCCAGGGAAATTGAGTTTTCAGGTCCATATGGCGTACAGCCGTTTCAATAGGGCAACAACAAACTCATACGTGCAAATAAAAAAAGTCGTGGGACAGCATCAGCATGCAAGATCACAGAGAGTAGCATAATTGACACCAATTATCAAAATTAATACGTTAAAATTATTTAGTAAAATATTTTGGTCTATTTCTTTGTGTTTCTCCTTGTGAGGGGACTTTGTAGGATGAACGTTGACATTTATAAGGGCACGGGGTGACTAATAAGGTCTGAATTGGTCTGTGGTACGTAGGCACTGATTAGGGGTTGACAGGTATGGGGTCCATATTCTATTTACGTGGCTTTACCGAAAGACGACCCAAAGAATATTAATTCCTGCAGTTACGAAAGCTTTAAGTCAAAGAATGGGATCATTGTGTATAGGTACACATTGCACTCCGATTGTAGGTAGTAGCATTTCGGATACTATCTATTAGGAAATGAAACCCGGCTTACTCATGCAGCGATTCATTCACAACCAAAACACATGCTCAGTCGGCGCTAAAATACTCCACCGACGTTGTGGAGACGGCGTGCGTGACACAGAGTCATGAAGTAAAACAAGGCCCTCCGATTGGTACTTAACGGCCTGAAAGGGGATTTGGTTAGAGGCAGGGAATTGAAGGCATTGGAGGAGAAGTACAACATGGAAAGAGTGGGAAAGCGAGGATGATTGAAAGGGATGACGGTTGGAATCCGTTAGAAAAAATTGAACGCGATTGGCTGGAGGGAAAGCAGAAGGTCAAAGAACCTTAGGGAAAGGGGCTTGAGGGATGTATCAATGGGAAGCGAGAGAGTTCGGGAGGCT
>NW_024705086.1:0-22266 GCF_018977255.1 Callorhinchus milii
GCGTTTATAGTAGTTGGCTGCAATAAATTGCCACGTGGAAAACACGTTTTCGAGCTCGCATTTGTGGCCAGGTCGCTTCTTTAAAAAGAGCTACATAGCTTATTGGGCCTTACTTGGTAAAATAAAAGTTAGTTTTTAGTTTATTTGGGTTAATGGCCCAATTTCAAGCAACTGCTGGATAAAGGTCTTTCCATAGCTGTGTCGGCCATTGGTTTTGTTTGACCATACTTAACACGTAGGCTTTCGCGACCAATATTATTCATAATATAGGTTTTTGGGTCAAATCTCTTGCGCAGAGTCAGCCGACTGGACATGGGCGAGAGAGGAGCATGGAGCTCAGCTTGAGCCAGAACCGGGAGCTGGTCGGTGGAGGCTGGTGGCGGTGGCAGCAGCTTGGTGGGCTCGCCGAGCCCGTACTCCCTGCACAGCCCTGGTGCCAGCCTCCTGGGCGGCGGGGGGCGCGCCTGCCTGCTGGCCGACGCTCACAACCCGTGGGACACCCCGGGACTACCCTCCCACACGGGGAGGCCCATGGAGGCGGAGCCGCAGAAAGAGGTACACAGTCCGTTCTCCTGTGACGCGTCGTTGTAGCACGACACGAATCGGATGTAACGCGATGACTGTATTAGGGAATACGTTTTTTTTTATTAACGCGGATGCAAATTGGGTACAACGCGATCCAGTGAGCGGAACTACGTCGTGCGAGTAGGAATAAGCGGTCGTACGGCTGCCTTGGCGTAGCGTTGCACAAGGCGGGATGCTGCTGGATGCTTCTAGATGCTACCCACGCACCCTCGGTCTTGTTCAGCCTGTGTACGCATCTCAGGTGTTATCGCGGCTTTATAGGAGAACAGACTGTAATATAGCGACACCACTGAATGCACAAATGGAGAACTAAAAACTCTCCAGTAGTCTGCGACTTGTGGTCATCCAAAACAGAACGCACAACGTATAACGACACAATGGCTCGATCAACAAATATGAAGGAGACATCACAGCGATACACTCGCGCTGCTCTTGACGCGGTTATCTGGCTTGACCACCTGAGTGTGAAATTGTGGTTGTTGCTCTGCATCTACATCAGCCGTACGAAAGAAGAATGCGCAGGATACACGGTTAGGGTGGAGTGGGGGGGGGGGGGGGTGCGTGATGAATCAATTATAAATTAATCTTTCTGTGTTGTGTTAACTGTAGAGGAAAGTATACATACATTTAGAAATCATCATCTGCCATGATCCATCCACTGCTGGATGATGGCCTCCTAACTCAGATTGTGTTGCTCCATCCCGTTGGTAGACATGCTCTTGGATGCGTTGCAGTCTTTGGCTGCCACTCCATCATTGTTCTCCGTCATTGTTCTCCGTCATTATTCTCCATCATTGTTCTCTGTTATTGTTATTGTTCTCCGTCATTGTTCTCCGTCATTGTTCTCCGTCATTGTTCTCCGTCATTGTTCTCTGTTATTGTTCTCTGTCATTGTTCTCCGTCATTGTTCTCCATCATTGTTCTCCATTATTATTTTCCGTTATTATTCTCCGTTATTTTTCTCAATCATTGTTCTCCGTCATTGTTCTCCGTGATTGTTCTCCGTTATTGTTCTCGACCATCGTCCATCGTCCCTTCTAGCGACGTGTCCTGCCCAAGCTCGCCTATGTTTCTTAACAGTTTGGAGAACGTCATTAACCTGCGCGTTCTCCAAGCCACATGTTCCTCTCTCTCTCTCTCGACGTAATTCCAAGCGTGCATCCTTCCATGCTTGTATGTATTATAAGTTGTATGTATTTTGAACTCCTTTCGCACCGTACTTAGCCAACCGTGCTAATCGTAAGTGTAGGGGGAGGGACAACAATCGAGTGTCACTAAATGTTGCTGCTGCTCTATGACCACACCAGGTTGAAGACTTTGCCAGATTTTATGGAGGAGAGGAGATATTCAAGAGAAATCAGCTTACGAGGACCCAAAGTCAAGAATGGTCATTGTAAAGATGGCAAGAAAGAGATTATTGCGTGAGTACCAAAGTTACCTGGTCACAGAATTTGCCGCTTTCACATCCAATAAAAAAAAACTTGTGCAGAAATCACCTATAAGGGGACAGGCCAAGTTGGCATTGCATAAGCTGTAGTTTTATTTCAAATTCTCCTCTATATTGGATAAATTAAGTGTCCTACATATCAACAATCATGCAAATTGTATGGCCATTATCACACTCGGCATGACAAGCTCTCCATTGTTGAGCGCACTTCGATTGTCACACTCGGCTTGGCAAATATTGGTACCTGACTGAAAGCTTCGAGGCCTATAGACAGATGGGGATGTATTTTGACCAAATGAAGTCAAGGGTACTCTCTGGACTGACGATTTAACACAATGCTGGCATCACACCCGACTATTATGTATGTCATTCATATCGGAGAGTCTCATTACGCATTAACACGCAAAAAGACACCCATCTCCAAATTAGCCTAATAGACTCACAAAGCGCTGGTACCTCTTAAGATAGGCACTAATAATAAAGTTTAGATTTATCACACACACAGCTTTCCCTCACTCTCGAAGAGAGAGAACAACATCAGAGCCACGAGGAACCAGAGACGTGCGTGGAGGCAGCCATGCGATGAGCAGGCGCCAACATTTACCCAAGCTCTGCGGCCCTCTATATATGTGGGAGGAAATCCGATGGCTCGGAGAAAACCAATGCGTACGAGGGGAAACACTCTATCCCATACGGACGGAATATGTGGAGTACACATTTGCTGCCCTGTATACTCCTGGCGAGCCAGGGCATAGCACCACGACACCCATGGAAAGGGAATTTCACAACATATTTGTGTGTTGATCCAACAACCATCGCCTCCACAGTGATGAATTACAGGTGTGCGCCACCACCACAAGATGGTGTTGCCAGGACAATTCCTGGCCACCTTTGTCTCACAAGCTATAACTTTGGCACAATGCACCAGGTCCTAATTATGAGTCTGAATCAACCAACAGGTGACTCAGACCAAGTTGAGATACCAGTGTTTACTAGTTTTACGCATGCCTAAAACTTGTACTGAATCATTTTAAACTGGCCGCTAGGAAGGCATGATAGGTTCAGCTCAGATTGTTGTACCAAACAATTGTTCGTGCATTACACTGAGGATGTCCTGCAGTCCCCAGTGAGGATCTGCTAGCTTCCTACAGGCCATTGAAACGTTGTGGCCCTTGGCAGTAGTTGCACACCCGGGAGGTTGCACACCCGGTCAGATGTTCCTTTGAAAGAGGGCACATTGAGGAAGGAGCGTGGAAAAGAGATGGCATCATCTTCGCTGAAAGACCTGTCATTCTGCCACCTTTTGGCAGAATGGTGGGAAAATAGTGCATTAATGTTGCTCGTCATTCATCCATTCCTCCATGCCTGCTTTCTGTGACAGCGCCTAACATAGAGGGGAACATCGGTTAAGTCCAAAGGAGAGATTTGGTCCACTCACTGGATTGAGTCTGGAGCTTTGCGTGTTATCTCGTCAGATGCATAGGTTTCCTCCAAGTACTCCAAACACTCATAAACGGAATTGGTCAAGATCTCAACACTGGATTATCTTTAACAATAGTTTTTAGGCTTTCCTGGGTAAATACTAATTACTGTATACTTTTGCATACCTCGTGTTCATACTACTTGTTGCGTGACCACATCGAGGAGAGATGATTGTAAGTAGGATCCAATACACACAAGGTCGCCAAGCTCCCTCACTATTTTCACTGATGAATAATTCTGCTAGAAACCTTAGCAACCTGTGCCTTGTCGTTTTGCGTCTCCCCGCAAAAGGCATTTACGCCAGTCACCTACATGGTTTTGCTGGCTGTGTGAATCTTTAGCTATTTCAGAGTCCTTAGCTTAATCAACGGTGATGGAAATCAAATTTAGAAATGGTAGTTTTCAGCCCTCCTTATATGCGCATGCCCTTCTCTGAAGCGTACAGAAGCGCGCAAATGGAAGCACGTTTTCTGGAAATTTTGCATGTATCATTTGCCAAGGTCTTCGTTTCCTAAAGTCCTTGTCACGTGCACTCTTTGTCGGACCTTCATCTGATGCTTTGGGTGGCATTCAAAGTTCATGTAACAATGTAGGACTCGCCCTGGGTTTGGGCGCTGAGCAAAGCCACTTTACGTTGCACTGTGCACCTGTTTGTTGCACCTCACGGAGGCTGCAACAGCTGGCCCTCGGTCCGCGGCTTTAAGACATCAGCTAGCGAGCGCCTCCACATTCCTTGCTCAGCTGTGTCATCTTGAATCTAAGCTACGTGCCAGTGCAGCCTGCCTTCGTACATCAGAAAGTGTGGTTACCAGTTACCTGGTTTGTATCCACTGATTATTTCTAGGGCCCCTAGCAAAAGCCGAGATGCTTGCTGGCAGCGTTCTAGTAAAACATTCAACTGTTCTCTTCTGTGTATGTACTTTCAAACAGTTCATTACCAACTGAGAAAATGCCTTGACCTGTACCCAAGAACAAGAGATGATTTGGCCAAGCAAGAATGAGCGAATTATACTTAGAACGTACACGTATATCGACGCACAGATTCAAGTCTAAATGCCATTTTCTGGTGTAGAATCATGTTTGTTTTTGGCAGTTGCCCAACTCCAGGGTGTGATGGAAGTGGCCATGTCACTGGAACTACGCATCACACAGGAGGCAAGTGGCACCTGTAGGGTACCCACGTAATCCAAGAGAAACGAACAGCACAACCACCACCATCGTCATCGTCGTCTTCACACTCACTGTCGCCCACCCTGTCACTGTCCTATTGCCATCATCATCTCATCATTTCAAATTGCAAACTGCATAATTTGCAAACTGCTGTGCATATTATATCGACTTGTTCATATGTTAACATTTTGTGTTCTGGTTCAATTTGATATCTGTGCATTTAAAACTTCATGTTAATTAAATGACCAAGCAAACTTATAACGATTCTATGAGGAATGGATGGATCCATCAGCCAACAAGCCAGATGTAGATTATTTCCAAATCCTACTTGATCCACTGTGCCCACAGCTAATATGAGCACTTCTGATTCTCAGTATGATCACAAGAGTAATGAAGTCTATTAAAACTGTAACCTTAGTACTTTATACACATACAAATCTAGAATACTTTAATATGCAGCTAACATCTAAAACCACATATACCATGACATGATACTGTACACACATTGTACACAAACGCTCAAACACAGGTCATGGACATTGGTATTACATAAACAAACTTGTACCTTCATTTTTATATATATGGTATGGTCCCTCTGCGTTAATAAAAAAAAACGTATTCCCTAATACAGTCATCGCGTTACATCCGATTCGTGTCGTGCTACAACGACGCGTCACAGGAGAAGGACTGTGTACCTCTTTCTGCGGCTCCGCCTCCATGGGCCTCCCCGTGTGGGAGGGTAGTCCCCGGGGTGTCCCACGGGTTGTGAGCGTCGGCCAGCAGGCAGGCGCGCCCCCCGCCGCCCAGGAGGCTGGCACCAGGGCTGTGCAGGGAGTACGGGCTCGGCGAGCCCACCAAGCTGCTGCCACCGCCACCGCCTCCACCGACCAGCTCCCGGTTCTGGCTCAAGCTGAGCTCCATGCTCCCTCTCTCGCCCATGTCCAGTGGCTGACTCTGCGCAAGAGATTTGACCCAAAAACCTATATTATGAATAATATTGGTCGCGAAAGCCTACGTGTTAAGTATGGTCAAAACAAAACCAATGGCCGACACAGCTATGGAAAGACCTTTATCCAGCAGTTGCTTGAAATTGGGCCATTAACCCAAATAAACTAAAAACTAACTTTTATTTTACCAAGTACGGCCCAATAAGCTATGTAGCTCTTTTTAAAGAAGCGACCTGGCCACAAATGCGAGCTCGAAAACGTGTTTTCCACGTGGCAATTTATTGCAGCCAACTACTATAAACGCATAAATTTCGATTTAAAGCTTTCGTGACTGCAGGGATTCATCTTCTTGGTTCTTTCGGTAAAGTCACGTAGAAGGGAAGTAATAAGTTGCTCTGTGGTAGCAGTTACATTGGAGAAACCAAACGACATGTCTCGGAACGCATCCGTGAACATAAGGCAGACCTGAAACACGGTAGGACAAACACCTCAGCCGTGGCAGATCACTGTTACAATTCAGTGGGCTCACATGACATTGACTTCTCCAAGACAGAGGTTCTCTGCAAGCCATCTGGCTATCATGAGAGATTCGTTCATGAGGCCATCCACATATACAAACACAGAGACAATTTCAACCGAGAAGATGGATTCTGGCTTAGCAATCATTGGAAGGACGTAATAAACCATTTCGGATCTTAACTGATTGTGTTCACGTTTACGGTGACTTTCAGACCACGTTCCACTCACTGGCATGGTGCAGTGTGCAGAGTAATGTATGGTGTCGTAATTGTACAGTAAACATATAGCAGTATGATACACATTAGGGTGGGTAGAATAATACATAGTGTTATATTAAAATGGATAAGGCAGCAACTGCAGCAGCAGCAGCAAGTGCAGCAGCAGCAGCAAGTGCAGCAGCAGCAGCAAGTGCAGCAGCAGCAGCAAGTGCAGCAGCAGCAGCAACTGCAGCAGCAGCAGCAACTGCAGCAGCAGCAGAAACTGCAGCAGCAGCAGCAACTGCTGCAGCAGCAGTAACTGCAGCTCCCTTTGATGCTGTTAATCCTGCATAATGCACATGCATATGCAGTACTAATCACATTCCTGCATTTCCCATAAATATGCTAAATTCCTTTTGATATGCAAATTCATTTGTCAATGCGCCCAGCTTATATATATGCTCCAAGCTCGTGTGCTGTTTCATTCAGACTCTGTCGCCTCGACGGACCTGGTTTTCACCTGAGGACGGCTGCTTGCGTTGTGGCCGAAACGTCGTGAGAATTGTTTTATTATGTTTATTTTTATTATTTTATTACTTCCCTTCTACGTGACTTTACTATAAACGCATGTTTCTAAATTTGGATGGAAAAACCAGAGGACCCGGAGAAAAATCCATGCGACCACGGGCAGAATATGCAAATTCGAAATATATAGGTGTCAGGGTCGGGATCGAACCCACGACGTCCTGTATATGAGGCAAGGGAGTAAACATCTCGCCACCGTGGTGCCACACCACAGCTATCCGACCTGCTCATCAAACAGCTGTGGTGAGCCACTTTATCATGCTGGGTGGACAGAGGCGAGGTGGTTAACATCCCGCCACCGCGGGATGCAAGGTCGTTAGGCCGAGGAGGTGTTAGCGACGTACTTGCGTGGGTGTGAGCTCTTGGCTGCGGCTGAAGAGCGGCTGCGGCGATTCCCAGCAGCGCGTGGACAGGTTGATGATGGCTGTCGCGGCCATGTGGGCCGCCTCGTCGTCGTGAATGTAGTCGAAGCTGGCCGGCTGGCTGCAGCTCGGCGGGTAGCCGCTGTCCGCCGGGCTGCACGAAGCCAGCGGTTTTTACGTAGTGGTCACCTGCGCACGCGGATAACAGACGACGGTATCCCGTGTAGCCTCAACAGAAATTTTGGAGCAAGTGCCGTAGGACCTATGAAGGCCGGCATGGCACACGAGGGGCGTGGGTGACCAGCGCCAAGTCCGGCCGCCTTTGTCGCCCCAGTGGCGATGCTTGAACACATCGCAGCGAGGTACTCATTTGAGGCTGAATCGACCAAGGGAGGCCCAGGACCGTTTCAAATAATTGTTACTGGTGTTGGCCGTGAGCGGGCGTCGAACTCGGGCCTCCAAGTTCGATTACGTTTGGTGTTGAGTTTGAATCCAATGTCATTTTTTTTATGCCACCAACAATCGTAAAATAATTGTTTGCATCCTTTTGTCAATCACCTGATAAAACTTCTGTAGGTCGTATTTTTACAGTCAGCTAATAGAGAATAAGTGGATGATATCTCTCATGTCTTCATGAAATGTTTAAAACACTCTCTCTGAGTATTCTGCTGTCGGTTCATAGCCTTATGGTGGATCTGATATTTGGACTTCTGATTAGATGATTGGCTACGTACGGTGCGACAGAGGTTCAACATACATAGGCTATATCATAGCATCGCCATATTTGAGCAACTGCAGTTGCAGGGCCAGAGTGAGCGGTGCAGTGACATATGTGAAGCGAAGAATCCGCGACTCACCTGTGTAGGTCAGAGGTGAAGACTCCCGCTCGGGTCCCTTGGATAGTACGGCACACTTTCCAAAATCGGGCACGTCGAACGTTGGATATTCATACACACTCTCCGAGTACTTCTCCAACTCCTTGGTAAGGTTCGAGCGAGGTGTCACGGGTGACACGTTAGTCCTCTCACCATAGCCTGGGATGTCCAGTTGCTTAACATAGCACATGGGCCTGTGATTGGAGGGGGGCGGTGGGGGGAAAACAAAACAATGGTCATTCTCACAACGGCGCGAGGCGGACGAGCTCTTGCAGAACGACTGTCACGTGTGAGGCAGCTTCCCGTGATGTCTGCTGACAGCCACACCGCTCGTACATTTATTTCTCGTTTCGACGACTTCCCACGAATGCCCCCACGGGCAGTGACATGGGCCCAGAGCTGGCAGAGGGTCACGGCTCGAGTCCGGTGACCCCCCCAACACCCGATTAATACTGCGGTGGGGTGTAACAATCACGAATGATAACACGCGCCGTTTGCTCCACTCACGGTGGTTGTTAAATGTACCCTGACGTCGTCCGTAAGAGTAGGCCTTCGTGCGCTGTGTCATGGGCACCCTACTGGCAGGCGAATGCCCCAGGTCGCTCTAGGTCGCTCTTGCAAATCAGAGTATCCTAGTCTCTCGAGTTCTCGACAAAATAAACTCATCTAAAAAGCTAAACCTCAAAGTGAGGCTCTAAACCACTCTCTATTTAGCCCCCCCCCCCACCACCTCTGCCCCCCTGTCAGTATAAATGTGTCCCACCACATTTAGTCGGTCAGCAGGTCACGTGTGGTGGGGTAAAGTGTGGGTATGCCCGTCTCTTCTAACGCGTCTTGGCACATGTGGAAGGGTAGACTGGCATTCGCTTTTGTGGCGTTCACTCGAGTTGGAGGCCCTTCCAGCAGCAGTGGAGTGAGGAAGCAAAATTGCAGGGCTGCTCCTTTAGGTGAGAATGTGTGGACCCGGGGCAACTCTTTCAGGTGAAGCACCAGAAGAGGGATGCAAACACAACAGTAATTTGACGCAATTGCAAGTCGAGAAAAACATGAGAATGTCCCACGAGTGAGCGAGGAGCGAGCCAAAGCTGTGAGAATCTCTCAAATATCCCTCCCCCCCCGACTCCCCCGCCCCTCCAATTAGCACCATTGGCTACGTTTGGTGTGAATAGAAGTTCAACATACGTACGTACATGACCGTGCTAATTTTGAACGAGTGCTGCTCGGCTTGAAATGAAACTGCTGCTGTCTGCATAAGTGCCAATGGTAAGTCAAGAGTGCTGTACTGATAATTTAACTTGTTTAAAAATATCTTAGCTCACCATATTGTTCAGGACCGCATGCAACAAAGGTATCCAACGTGGGTGGTGATTGTGAGATTGTCAAGCTGTAGCCTGGGAAACAATGCTGAGGGTTTATGGTTTGCGTGCGATCAAGATAATCAGTGTAAGCCACTTCGTTGAGCTGTCATTTGTGGCCAGGTCGCTTCTGAAAAAGAAGCTAGTAGCTCAGTGGGCTTTACCTGGTAAAATAAAAAACTTTTTTTTCGTGATTTGTTTACCATTCCTGTACGTTGCACTCCTATCGTTGTTTCTGTACTGTTTGTTGTTGTAACGTTCTGACCCGTGCAGTATAAATACACATATTTAGATTCTGACGTTAGGCAGCTGCGGTTTCAACAGGTGACGCGCCAGTCGCCTCACGCAGCATCCACGCAGAGCCTCGGCCGTGGTGGGTGAGCCCAGCCAAGTGAGTTTTGTCTTCTGCTGCCCCGTGCCACTAAATCAACGAAGATGGCCATCACACTTCTCCATTTCCTATTCATCGTTTTGGCAGTTTCCACTTGATGATGATGGTGATGACGATGGTTAAGATGTATTGCAATGCCCGATCGACAAATACAAAGGAGACACCACGGCGACCACCTGGATGTGAGATTGTAGTTGTTGCTCTGCATATACATCAGCAGCCACACGACAACAAGAAGAATAAGAATAATACGACTTCTCTTGGCCAGTGTCGTCACGATGTAGCTGTCAATAGGCTACTCCACATCACTCCACATTTTTCACATGCCCGGTGACCAATGATCCACCCACAAAGTTCTCTAACGCTTGCATGTCATGCAGGGCAGCGTAGAGCGGGAACATCACTTCTGCCTTGCCATCCTCTGGGGGTCTGAAGTGTCCAGTTGATTGAGCTTAAGTCAATTTAACGTTTAGAGATTTGTGCGAAATATTGCAACAGTTACGTAATAATTTAGAGCCAATCTTAAAAAAAAAAACGTCGGATGAAGACCTCCACCACGATGATTGTTTGACCATACTTCACCACGCTGGTGGAGTGCGTGTTCGTAAAGGGCGTTGGGTCAAGGACCGGTTCAGATATCAGTCGTCACGTTAACCGTGGCTGGGAATCAAGCACACTGTGCGCTAACTACATCACCACCAATCCACTTTGCTATAATATGGCCAACTCAATTTTTTCACGACCAACTCCAATAAATCATGCATCAAATGGTGCATAGTTCCATCACAAAAGGCCGGTTACAGCAATTACCCATATATAATTTTTTGCAATTAAAGATTCAAGACTAATGTGTGCCTGTTCACTAATGTGTACTATTAACTTAGAATTACTCAAGCTACAGCCAGATGTTACCTGTGCCCAATTGTGCATGATGTCACGCTTTGAAGGTCACGCTAATTAGATAATTCTGCTGCTTAAGGTGTGCGTGCTTAATTGCATCTACATTCTCATGCACTCTGCCAAGTTTACAAAATTTAATCAACTTGGGGGTGTGCGAGGAACCGTAGTCCGGTCACGACGCTCAGTGGCTCAATTGCATTAGCGCCTACTTCTTAGCTGAGCAACAACGAAAGTTAGTTGAAGGACTGAAAACTTTCCCTGCAAGAAATGTGTTGCTTTGTCAATCATTTCCTCAGAGGTATATAAGTGTTGGTAACTGTTAATCAACAATACAAGTGTAAATTTGTAAATAAAGTAATGAGTATGTAAACAAACAAACACAACATCTGCGGTAATCAATGGACTTGTTGTAACTATGAATGCAAATAAAACAACTTTAGTTAAAATATTTCACCAGGATAACACCTTGAGATGGAACACCTCATTTGTGAGGGTGTCTCGAGCGTCAATTAACACACACAGAGGAAATATCGCGTAAATAGTAAACACAAATCTGGATTTATATGGCATCTAAATGCAAACTGTGCCTTATGATGCAGTAAAGCACGTAGGGGAAAAACTGCGGGTAAATATCTAAAGTTTTATATATATACACACATACCCTGTATAAACGTCGATTAATCAATTTGAGTGCGGTAGACAGGCAAGGGCAGAGGTGAAAGGGAACGCTCTTAAGTCTGGTGGATGGGAGGCAGTGCCCCAGAGCCAGTCGGAGCGGCAGAGGGAGAGACACGTTGTTTGTAAAATCCGTGAGGCAAACCCGGCAAATGCGACGAGCGTTACCTGAGGACGCGGTCGGACCGCGGGCTGGATTTGAGGCCCTCGCTGCTGGGCTGCTGCTTCACGTGGTGGGTTTTGGCGAGTTTTTCTGCAGCTGCAATGGGGCACCCCGACAGGCTAGAGTGCGGAAGCCAGGATAGACAAAGGCAAGATGGAAAAAGAAAGAGAATGGTTACAAAGATTGTTGAAAAATATATAAAAATTCTCTCGACTAAAGACGTATCTGTTTGCAATGGCTGCCTCTCTCTCTGTCGTTATTTTTAAACGTTTTTCTCACTTCTTGTTCTTTCCTTGGTTGATGCTAAACTATTTCCGCCTTTCCATGCATAGCGGCCTGAGAACGATTGTTTAAGGGAGCGCTTTATAAATTAAAATTATTATTATTATAAAAGATCAGGACCATCAAGAGGCATCAATCTACCATGTCCTTAACTCAGGTCAGCTCGTGCCTCACCCTGGCACTAATGCAGTGAGAAAAAGATGAGGAATTGTGTACATCTACATTCATTTTGAAGCCAGCAGGGATCATTGCTACGCAATTTGATATTTCATTTTCTGAAAATACGTATATGGATATAGGAAAACACAAAAAGGCACTTGTCTGACAAAATGTGTTTGTATGTGTTAAAGTAGTTTCTTAAAAATCTTCTCGGAAAAAACTGGATTTACATAGATATTTTTTTGAAGAAAATAATAAGTGTTAAACTGAAGAATGTTTCTATACAGAGGTTTTATATATATATTGTTTTTTCCAAAGTCATTAACCCTACACCACCTGACAAGATAGTCACGTTGACAAAGACATTTATACGTGGACAATGTACTGATCAAATTCTAATCGATACAGCTCACAGGTGGATGAAGCTCACAGGACTTCTTCGAAGACAAAAACCATTGATATAACTAACACATTAAAAGTAGCCCATTGAAGTAGCAAGTCCCGTTGAAGTACAGTGACATGGATCTCCTCGAAGTTGTTTGAGACAATTCGAAGTTGCTTGAGATCATTCACGTATGAAAAAGTATCCATGCCAGAATGACAAAGGAGAGGGAGTGACCCCCCACGTAGCGACAGTTGGTGACGTCAGGGAAGATTCTCAAGCACCGACGAAGCTCAAAGCTGTTGGGAGAGAGAGAAACCTCGCCGTTCATCGGTGTTCATTTTATTCAGTCTTAAGTCTTAAAGCCTCCAGCGAGGAGGAGCTTTATCGGCCACAGTCTCATCATCAACACACTGGCCACGAATACTTAATACATCTGTAAACGTGACAATCTTGTCGGGTGGTTGAGGGTTCATGACAAGGATATGTCGGCATAAAGTCACCACCACCACGTGGCAAAACAAATCTCGACAAATATAAATATACTTCAATTATGCTTTAACCTCACTTTTTGTTAATCAAACAAATTTAATACTGTGACATTCGTATGACAAGCGACAGGAAAGATTAATTCATTTAATTATATCTGCTATCAAAGGTCATTCATCAAATTGTCTTTAATTAAAATTAAATATGGACACATTCCATTTAAATTGTTAATGGAGTATTTCACTTTTAATGTTGGTAAAATTTGCACAATAATGATGCTTATGTAAGATACCGTATGCATAATACGTTCCTTTGTTTTGTCCAAAGTTTACTAATTAAAACATGAATCTCATCTCCTCTGCTTCATGGTGGGTGCATTGTGTAACCCTAATGCGGGGGTATCAAACCTCTAAACTTACCAGCTACAGATGTTATTCATGAGGCAAAGCTCACAGTATCCTTGCTACACTGATAAATGATGGCGTATTTTCCGAAAAAACTTTTCATTATTCGCATGGTTCGTAGAATTCCTCTCATTCGCAATCACCTTTCAATCAATAGCTGCATTTCTGCACTTGCCGAACGGGCTCAGAATTCTTCTTGTTGTCTGCCAATCTCCAACGCAGTGGAACCTATGACGATAATATTCCCGTTGCGTTGGCAAAGGGGAAACCTCCGATTCCGTAGCACGTTGTGCCGCACGTATCACGAGGGCAGCTCGAGTGTGGCCCCACTCTCCAAGTGTTACAAGGAAAACACTAAACACGATCTCTGTTCCATGTTATATCTATTGACTTTAAATCCAGTCACACAAAAAGGGGTAGGTTGAGTTTGAACCGAATTCACACACTCCTGAATTTTGCAAACAAACTTTTATGAGCGTGCAGGTAAGCAAGCATGTATGAATGTTGAACTTCTTTCGCACCGCAAATAGCCAACCGTGCTAATCGGAGGTGCGGGGAGTACACATGCCAATAAACTGCTGTTAACCGGTGTTCTAAACTATGCTGTGAATGAGCTAAATGAACCCTGCCATGAAAACTTCGAACCGGGCAGTCGTGAGAAAAAATGCTAATGAAAGCAAGCCAAATGTTACGGCTGGCTGATACACACACGCAGAGCTGCGTTTTGTGTTTAGTTTGTTGTCCTTCCCCCGCACCTCCGATTAGGACGGTTGGCTATGTACGGTGCGAGAGAAGTTCACCATCCGTACGCACAAACATAATGTGAGTTGGCCAGGCACCTGAGGGTCAGATCGCTCAACTGGAACTGCTGAGATCCTCGATTCTAGTCCAGACAGCCATCCATGGTTAAACGCGAGTCTCAAATGGAGTGAGTTGATAGTGTTAGCCCTGTGATCAATACCCCAATAAAATATAGGGTTTTAGAAAAAAAAAACTTTTTGGCTAAATTCCAGCAATGAGAATTTAAAAACGTCAAATCCATTGCCACGCAACATCAAACATTTCTGCGACGCACGAGTGTTGGGGAGGGGAGAGGGGGGAAATGTGTGTGCCTGCTAGTGTCTGGATAAATAGAGGTCAAATTTCGATTTAAAGCTTTCGTGACTGCAGGGATTCATCTTCTCGGTTCTTTCGGTAAAGTCACGTAGAAGGGAAGTAATAAAATAATAAAAATAAAACATAATAAAATAATTCTCACGACGTTTCGGCCACAACGCAAGCAGCCGTCCTCACCTGAGGACGGCTGCTTGCCTGAGGACGGCTGCTTGCATTGTGGCCGAAACTACGTGAGAATTATTTTATTATGTTTTATTTTTATTATTTTATTACTTCCCTTCTACGTGACTTTACCGAAAGAACCAAGAAGAAGAAATAGAGGTCACTTGAAGCGTCTCAGGAGCGTGTCGACGACACCGCGAGCCCTGCTCTGTGAGACCCACCGCGTCCCCTCGTCCTCGTGATGCCAACGGCGCAATTGGAATACGATTGCGAAAAGGACGGCACATTATGTCCTCTGCTACAACGCTTTAACATTGCGGCAATTGCATTGTTATTATTACCCAGGATATGTCGCTATTTCATGGGCGCATATTAAAAAATATAGATTAATATACTAATTATATCGCGGGACTTCAACATCAGTGACGAGTGACATCTGAACAGGTCATGGACACCCCTCATTTCTTTACGAACCCGCAATGACCAGCGTGGTGAAGTATGGTCAAACACCCCTCGTGATCAACACAACATGGGGAGGCCTTTATCCAGCAGTGGCTTGACAAATAAAGCTAAAAATGTATTCAATACATTTCCCACTAAACTTAGTTTTAGTAGTATCACGAATGTGCTCTCTGCTTAAAGAAGCCTTCTTTATAGAGATATAAATGGGACCATAAGTTACGATATTCATACAGAGCATTCATCAACCCCTACTGCGATAACTTGGATGCTCCTGCTAAAGTGTTATGAGAATCGGTGAGGCTTTCGTGGGTAAACTGTTGAAGTCATGACAATAAGAGCATCCAGCACACGCAGCATGCCTGAATGTCTAACTAATTTAAACTGATTATACGCCCAGACAACCTTAACCCAGTCAATATCGACCTTGAGGTAGAATTCGGAGCGATAGGTTCTTGAACTCACTATCACAATGAGCGATTATCACCAGGTCATCGGAACACATAACAGGGTAAACCGCCCCAAGACAGCAAGTGGTAATTAATCAGCATCTAATTGCATCTGTACCCCATCTGTACCTCACGAAACTATTTGGGCAAAGGTGATGCTAAATAGTACAGGAAACAAATACATTCCAGCTATATGCCTGGACAGATAGAGACCATATTCTTAGGTTTTTTTCGGTGAAGTCACGTCGGTAAAAAATTTAAATTAATAAAAGTAAAATAAAAAAAATAGATTGAGACCAACAAAACAATATCATCTTCAAAAATGTTTACCCAAGTAAAGCATCAGGCAATCTCAAAACATTATCAGGCGTCTTGCTCGATATGTTTGGCCAGTTCCTCTTGGGGTATCTATTTTATCCGTAACCTCTGGGGGTACACCGACATCACGTGACTTCAACTACTCGCAGCTTTCAATCTGACTGCACAAACTCGCATCGCAGTTCAAGTGAATCACGCAATATATCCAAACGCTTTCGCGAACATTATTATTCATAATAGAGTGTTTTTTTTGGCTTAGATCGCTTATGTGTAAATGTGTCATTAGCCCGCTACCACCCGAGACGCCCAAATGGTGAGGTTTCTCCCGAGGCACGTTAAGTTTACGTAATTGGTCGTGTCGGGTGGTGGTGGGTGAACGACACATTAATACTTACGCGATCTAACCCCCAAAAAAACCTCTCTAATGACTTCAAACGCATCACATGCGACGTCCAATTAATGTTCGTAGTTGTCCGAATAAATTGCGCACTGCTCAGGACAAAGAGTACCTTACAATGGTGTAGCACCCACCCAAAAGATATGATTGGGTCCATGTAGTTCACGCCCACTATCCAAAGCCATTCCCAGATTAACCTTTCACAGCACGAAAAAAAAATAGAGAAATGATACTCTGTTACTAATTGCTCTTGGTACTTGTGATGGCTATAGCCCCTTGCTCTTAGTACAGCGGTATCAGCGACGCAAACGGGAGAGAAAACTTAATTTGGAGCTTTCGTGACTGCAGGAATTATTCTTTGGTTCTTTCGGTAAAGTCACGTATAAAGATAAAATAATAAATTAAATTAAATACTAGCATACGACGTTTCGATTGCAACACAAGCAATCATCATCAGGTATAAATTAAATAGAAACACAAATCTAGTATACTTAGAAATGTAATGTAATACAACAGAGAGTCAGATAACAACCAGAGAGGGTGTTGACTGTTATGTTATCCGACTCTCTGTTGTATTACATTACATTTCTAAGTATACTAGATTTGTGTTTCTATTTAATTTATACCTGATGATGATTGCTTGTGTTGCAATCGAAACGTCGTATGCTAGTATTTAATTTAATTCATTATTTTATCTTTATACGTGACTTTACCGAAAGAACCAAAGAATAAAACGGGAGAGAGGCTCTGTAGCACCCGGAGCATTCAGAGTGTAAATGATCGTTACGGCCACTGTTGCTTAAAGTTAGCGATGCAATAACAGCAATCACATTAACGATATTATATTTTTGGTTCGTTCGGTAAAGTCACGTAGAAGGGAAAGAACCAAGAAAATGAATCCCTGCAGTCACGAAAGCTTTAAATCGAAATTTTACGATATTATAGTTAAGAATAAACAGTAGAAACACTGCAACTTCGAACATGTGTTATGATACACATATTTTTTGTAACATTTATTTAGTTTAACACGTAGGCTTTCGCGACCAATATCATCCATAATAGAGGTTTTTTGGGTTAGAAGGCGTAAATATATAAATGTGTCGTTAAAACCCGCCACCACCCGACACAGCCAACTAGTAAGGGTTGTCACGTAAACAGAACGTGCCAATTCGTCACTAGTACAGCACACCGGTGTGCTGGAGAGCCGAGCCACAACATTTACAAATGGCTTATACTAGTGACGAATTAGCACGTTCTGTTTATGTGACAACCCTTATTAGTTGGCTGTGTCGGGTGGTGGCGGGTTTTAACAACACATTTATATACTTACGCGAACTAACCCAAAAACCTCTATTATGGATTGATATAATAATTATTTTTCTTCTTTCAGTGTTCTGATGAATATTACTTTGCTGATATCTGCTACTGCAATAACGGAAAGGAATTGAATGCACATGCTAATTAAGAACATTTATCAACAGAATATCCCATGTTGACGTGCTGAGGATGCTGGGAGATAGGTGCGGCTACTGAACCCAATGATGTCTTGCACTCATTTTAGCTTTGCGATTTGTTTAAACGTTGCATAGATACAAAATAATGAAATAAACTGTTCATTTTTTTTATCACATGTCATTAAATAAGAGATTTTTCGTGGCGATATAGCGATCGCGATAATGATAATAATAATAAAAAATATCACCATCAATGCTTGGGTACCACTGCCAAAGCAGCCCCGTATGTTTGTTGGTTTTTAAAACGAACCCATTTCTTTAGTTTAAAAATACTACAATAGATTCGAGGCCACTTTGCAATTAATTTTATCGTCGCGATTCAACATTTAAATTGTGACTCAAAGTGCATCTTAAGGATTTGAAATTGATATAGATAAAATGATTAACGTCCAATTAAATTGTAAATTAATAGCACTCTGTAATTAAAAACGTGAATTCCAAATCAATCACATTGCATTTTAATGAAGGAATTACTGCGGTCACAATCCCTTTACTTGAAGAGTACAGCATGCGTGGATATGAGGACTTTTGCTGAAAAGGCACAAGAGGAAGAGGTCGGACCATGAGGAGTGGACACTAAATAAGGTTGAACAACTCTGTGAGGCATCGTTCTTGATCTTTTTCTTCCTGTGGTCTTAGGGTGTCCTCCATTAAGCATTCGACAAATCCGAGGCCTTGTGTTGAGAGAATGAGAAAAGGATGTGGCCATTGGTCATGGAAATTGAGGCAAATCTAACGTATGGTTGGGGTTTTGCGTTGATTTAAAACGGAGGCACTGTTCTGCGGTCTTAGCATTTTTATACGTATCAGAACCCACAAGCACAGTGGAATGGCGAGTGTTCCTTTTAGCTCACAGGATCAATCGCAAACTCAATCGTGGAACGAAGGGGTTGATTTAGATACATCCACCAGCATGAGCAACACATTCAGTAAGTGGGGCTCAGCACAGTGGAGTTGCCAGAAAATGTTGGAACCGTCTGTTGGCTCGTGTCATTCAATTTTGGTGGCACAAATAGTCTTAGGCTGCCAGAACGATAGGCTGGAACACTCGAGGTGCCCTGAACGTTGATCAGAACCGTCTAACATGCCAGTCGGCGGCTCGACGTTGAACAGAAATACAAATATCTTGGAGCCATGGGAGTGCAGTGACGTTAAATAACTTGCATTTTTTCCATCTCTGCGGGACGTTGGACACGTACACAAGCATACAGCCCGCGGTGGGCCAGGAGAAACACAACACCCGCAGAGAGGCCACTACCCTCGCAAGCAAGCAAACTCACGCACGCACAAAGCCATCCTTTCAACCACCACGGCCGCATTGGTATTCTACGCCCGTGCAGACCTTAGCAGAGCGCTCACCAGCAGCATTCTGAGCAAGGCACCTGGAGAGTGGAACAGCACTGTGTCTACGCTCATTCGGCTTGAAGGAGGTGTCGGGAAATTTGACAGGAGGCAATGACACGCGCTGCTCTGACTGACTACCATGTAAAGTGATTTCATAGGGCTTGGTGTTAACACATCTTCTGAACTAATTTCTTAGAGCAGGGTAGGGTGCAGCAGGGTGAAGCCTGCAGTGCAATTTATTACGAGTTGTACCACTGTCATCGGCACACCACCCCGCAAACGCCAACGTGGAAACAATTGCGTACGGGCATGTACAGACACGTGTACCACCTCCATTTGGTGGAGCGAGAATGCAGCACTAATGAATTAATAATGCACTGTGCAATGAACCTGGTGAACCGAGCTCAATTACCGGCCGCTGGCGGTCGACCTGAGGTCACCGAACCTGTTTCAGTGCAGCTTGATGAAGGGCACCGCCGTTGACCGACCGTATGGTGAAGAATGGTCAAGCAACCGCCGTGACTGACAGGGTGCGGAGAGGCTTTGATCCGGCAGGGGCTCGGAAAAGCACTGGATGCGTCACGTAAGCAGTGGCGGGAAGAAAGGAGGACTGCTTATCAATTCGTAGGTGCCCTCGTGTTTGTGCCATCACCCACTTCACCTCGGCGGCCGACTCGGTATGCGCGCGAAGAATCAGATGGAGGAGGAATGCACGTGGAAGAACAGCGCGAGAGTGAAACCAGGAGACTGTGGCACTTCCAGGAAGGACAGAGAGCGGCAAGCAATTCCTTCGCTGGCTACTCTGCCACTGATGGTACAAACGGAGTGTGAAGCATCTTGTCGCGCCTTCTTCGTGTCCACAACGGAACACTGCCACGCGACGTTACGCAGGTCTGCCATCGCCAGTGCCACCGATGAAACTCACAGTATTGAACGGCGCAGTACAAATATCCTTCCGATATTAGGAAGCCACACAATGGAACTGCTTTTTGGGTTGAGTTTTGTTGTCCTTACCCTGGCACCTCCGATTAGCACGTTTGGCTACGTACGGTGCGAAAGAAGTTCAACATAGATATACACGTGCCTCACATAGCATTGATCTAATTGTGCATTATGTACAGATGTCTGACTGCTCAAAGTCCAACATACAAATAACAGTCCACCATTTTCAGGCGCACATCAACGCTATCACACAACATGCACAACAAACATCATGTGCCCTCTGTGAGAGTTTAAAAGGTTTTTTTTTAACACCGCGATGTCAAACTGTTGACAACGTTTGCACATTTACAAAACACTCTCGCGTTAAAAGCAGCTTTAACAACTGCTTCACATGTAAGACAAGGGTTTCAAAAATGAAATGTAGAATGGCTCCATATAAGTGGCTATAACATATATGTAATGCACACTAATGATTATTTAATTACTTTTCTGAGTGCATATACAAATACTCCTGTCAAGTGGTTGACTTGCATCAATATGCTAAAAGCCTGTCTCAAGACCAGCAAATCCTGCATAACACTTTACTCGTATGTTTATGAGCTCATATTGTGCCATACGCTCTTCTAAAGAAGACAATCAGAATGGTAAAGTGTGATGTAATTACAACTTTGCAGAGAGCCAACAGCAAAGTCATATGACAAAGCCCGCATTACCCTTCATATTGTGATTTAGAACATTTATAACACTGTGTAACAACATTTTTTTGTTCCTGGGTAGTAAGTGTTATTTCCTAATTGCTTATGCCTCAAAAGTACAGAAAATGGCTATTATTCCCCATAAACTTTGCTTTTGTGACCAAGAAATATATAATGCATGAAAAATGTTGCGAGAATCTCTTACACATTAGTCATGGGTGAAATAAATGCCATTTTGTAGGATGGTACAGAGGGGAAAACAGAGCCATGAAGTTCGCTATCCCAAGAATTTGGCAGGAACCCACTGACCACTCAAGCAACTGCTACTTCTGCATGGTGGACCCTTCCAAACGTCGGACTGGCAAGAATGCACCTGCTATCACGTATCCGGACCTTCCTTCATCCATCTCCCCGGTGCCACACTGCCATGAGCTCCCCGTACCCACTCCTCCGGAGAGAGAGCAGCCGTCTTTAGAAGAGAGCAGCAAGTCAGAGAGCGAGGAAGACGTTGTAGATCCAGATGACAATTTCAGAGGTGGAGCTGAGGAGAGAAACCCATACTACCCCAACCAAAAAGACCTCAACGACTTGATCAGAGATCTTGGTCTCACCAAGTCCAATGCCGAGCTTTTGACGTCTAGGCTCAAGCAGTGGAACTTGTTGGATGAAAGTGTGCAAGTCGCAGATCAGAGGAAGCGTCACCAACCTTTTTGCAGCTTCTTCACCCGTCAAGATGGGCTCTGGCTTCTGCCACAATGTGACCAGTCTGTTCGAGGCAATCGGAATCGCCTGTAACCAGAATGAGTGGCGCCTCTTCATTGACAGCTCATCCAGGAGCCTCAAAGCCGTGCTGCTCCATAATGGTAACAAGTACCCGTCTCTTCCCCTGGCTCACTCGGGGCACCTCAAAGAGGATTACAACAGCATCAAGACCTTGCTGGACGCCTTGAAGTATGATGAGTACGGCTGGGAGGTCATCGGAGACTTCAAAATGGTGGCATTCCTGATGGGTCTCCAAGGCGGTTTTACCAAGTTTCCCTGCTATCTTTGCCTTTGGGACAGCAGGGACACCAAGGCGCACTACCACAGGCGGGACTGGCCACAGCGGACCGAGTTCTCTGTGGGGAGAAACAACGTCAAGTGGGAGCCACTGGTGGACCCCCGGAAGGTGCTGATGCCACCACTGCACATCAAATTGGGCCTTATGAAACAATTTGTCAGAGCTGTAGATAAGGAGTCGGCAGCCTTCAAGTACCTTCAAGACTTCTTCCCTAAGCTGTCTGAGGCAAAGGTCAAAGCCGGTGTCTTCGTCGGACCACAGATAAAGAAGATCCTGGAGTGCAATGAATTCCCCAAGAAGCTCACTAGTAAGGAGAAAGCGGCTTGGAACAGCTTTGTCGCAGTGGTTCGTGGCTTCCTGGGCAATCACAAGGTCGAAAACTATGTGGAGCTGGTTGAGACTCTGGTGAAGAACTACGGCACAATGGGCTGTAGGATGTCC
>NW_024705086.1:22296-77035 GCF_018977255.1 Callorhinchus milii
AAGTATTGTTCAGCTGCGGGATAATGACGTACGTTGTTTGTCAAAAAAAAATATACGGCGGGAAACCCGCAATGTAATACCGGTTGCGAGACCATCGCCTTTCACTTCTGGGTGTCAAGTACCGAAAGACACAAGGACACAAGGCCTTATCTAGGCGTTATGCCGAGCGCATGCATCGCTGACCTTTCGGATGAGTCTTCTGATTTAAAATGGGGTCACTACGTGCGCGGCTTGCCGTGCCTCCGTATACCAGGACAACGAGTACAGGTCCCCCCCGTAGCCTGCTTTTCTACAAGACCGAGCCGAATGCGGGTCATGCGTAATACTAAGTTAACTCTAGGCAGCTAGCTTTAAGGGGTGTTGAGTCACGCGCATTTTTTGTGGGTGCCGTTGGACGTAGCATCCATACTTCGCTGCGTCACCACATACAATGCAAGATTTGAAACCTTGATGTTGAATGTAATGCCCGTCGCGTCACAGAGGCTCGCCCCTCCATATTTCCGGGGCCTGACCGTGTATGTTCTCACATCAATCAAGTCATCAAAGTTTCGTTCTTTCCTAGGAAGTATTGATAACAACGGAAGTCCACGCCACCACCGGTCGGGGCATTTCCCACCAAATGCAAACTAGGTAAGCATCAATCCCCTGAAGTGCATATAAAGAATCCGAGTCTATTAATCATCTAGTCAGGAGCTACTACTAGCACCTGTCTAGACACTCATAGCATTAGCTGGACGTTGTTGAGTGATCGCGTTCATCCTACGAGTGTGGACACTGCGTCACTGAACGCGCCGTAGTGGCTCTCGTGGACTATGTGCTGAGAATCCGTGGGCATAACAGAAGTGTATCCTAGAGGGCTCAGTACGTGTGCATGAGGGTGATGATCCAGTTCCGGCATGTAACGCTCCAGATCGTTTGTGGGGAGGGGCTTAACGCGAGCAGTTCCGGGTATTGACCTTAACGCTTCTATAACAGCCTACCAGAACAACTCAAATAGACACACATTGTATATTCCCTCTGCAGTATAGTCATCGCACTCAAATCCAGGTATGGTCCGTAACCCCAGCTCAGAATGATGATGTTAATTGTGCTGGAGCCCGAGTCTAGGCAAAAATGGCTCCTCTAACTTTGAACTAACCTTTAGCGAATCACTGCGTAACCTGAACAGTGCAAAAGTGAGGATCGATTCTCGGTGTATTCCACACGGGTCCACGCCTTAGGTCAGATTAACAAACCCCCTATGTCCGGAAGTCGTATTAATTCTGTAATTGGATCCCTTGCATTATACAAGATCCGTGCCTGATGTTCTACGCCGTTGGCTACTCAACAGGGCATGATCTCGTCTTAATACACGTGGATGTCTATAGACTAGACCAAAGCGCAGAATAGGTGTCTTGGTTGCTTCGGCTCGGCTGTGTATGAGTCATACCGGCCATCCTCTATCAAGACGATAAACCCGCTATCGCGTGCGTTTTGGTTGTCTTACGTTGATCCCAACCTCCACTATTGAAACCAGCGGCAACACAAGTCCGACGAGTCTACAAAAGAAGCGGTCAGGGAATCCAAAAACTTAGAGCACTGGATATTAACTACCTCGCATCGTTAATGGCCCGGGGTATTCTGATATTTGAAAAACTGCGACAGGTTCTCATAATGGGGCGTTGTCGTTAACCGCTATAGCCTACATGTGTCAAGGGTGCGGACTGAACAGACAACGAGACTAGACTGGATAGGTCGAAATGAACGGCATCCGACGTGATAAAGGCCGTTTACTGCACACTAGAGTGTGCAACCTCACAACGAATATTTGATCTATTAACGAGGCGCGTCCTGAAAGTAAGAGCAGATTGACAGGCGGATCGCCTCGCGTGTATAGCTCTCTGACCAGAACGCTTGAGGGGACTAGGTAGTGTGTTTATCGCCGTCATGCCACGGACGGACTGCTCTTTCCTTGACAATCACTCACGGATAGATTTATGCTTTGTGAGGTGAGTCCTACATGTCAAGACACATAGAGTTGAGGATGATCCCGTTTGACTGAAGTTTATAGCAATGGCTCAGTTTTAGGACCCGCGTTCCGGCCCCTTATAGATGAATTGCTACTTTCGGTACACTTAAACAGCCTTTCTACGAAACTGCTCTTATCAATCGCACCTCTGCTTCGCGCGCTATAACTTCCGTGTTAGAGAAAGATGAGATACAATCAGAGACGGCACTCAGAAGAAGATTCACCCGAGACATGCGGGGGGTCCCGAACAGGTTGGCTTTGAGACACTCATCTTAGCTTGTTTGGGAGCGTAGAGACTTATTAGCCCAAGTTACATTGGCATCTCGTGATTTAGCTATCCAACGCTTCTGTCGACAGATGGATTCTGGCGAGAATGGTTGGCGCGGGCATTAGCAAAGATAGAAAGAGGGGTCAAGTCCAATTCCTCCAGCGAAAAAGATTTAGATAGAGCTGCACGCACGACTAAGCCTTTAAGATGTGATTACAAAGAGACATCGGGTATCAGGTCTATCTCCGATGCTCCAAATGGTCCGGGCGACGTCTGGACTCCTTAACGTGATGATTTGGGTGGCGGGGTAGCACTCGGGCGGGTATATAAGGGTATTTGTAAGCTTTACCACGCCAGTACCCGGAAGATGTTACCCGCCTACAAGAGTAACCTGAGCCCGTCGAGGTAGGACGAGTGGGTGCCCTCCTCTACTCTAATAAGACGCCGTAATTCCAAACAACAGCAAGGACAATGATGTGGAGGTTTTAACACACGGATTACAACGGTGCCAGAAACTGTAGATCTACAATCGAACTGTTATACAACTGGGATCCAATTGTCGCATACAATTTCATAGGCGTCAGGGACACTTGCACTGTTGCACAGGTAGTGGATATTCACAGTGCAGCGTCATTAGTGGGGTGAAGTTTATCTCCACACGCGGAGAGATGAACGCTTATTACTAACCACGTACCCTCATAAGTGTTTAGAAGTGTTTCACTAGCCTTTTTGAGGATCCCACAATCCATGTAAACTCACGACCACCACTTTATCACTTCGTTTGATTTGAGAGACGTCACCAGGTACTTTAGTTATTTGCGCATGGGATCTACGAACGCCTCTAAAGTATTTGCACCCCGGACATAATCGATCCCCAATCCCCCCCATTCAAATGTTAAAAGAGTCGTTTACTATTCTACGTCTTTCCAATTGCTCAGCCCGAGGATAACAATAGCGGCGGCGACGATGTAAGGTTGGGTATCGGAACCCAAGTTACTGTTCAAATAACCGACCGATGGTCGCTTAAGGACGGGGTTCTACCCCAAAGTTGGGATACCTGCGAGTGTGGCTTTAAATTCCCCTCCCGCCCGCTTGCGCTACCAAATCTAACCTAGGCGAGTGTACCGGTACGATCCAGCAAATCGATATCTCGCCTAGTTTTTAGCAACCTTTTATTACAACCTCGGACAGTGCAAGTATCCTTGAAAAGAACACGTGCATAGAAAGTTTCCATTTCATTTAAGAATGCGAGCGCTATATTGCAGCAAGGGTGTGGCCAGATAACATACAACGAGTGGTTAATTTTCATTGGTTATAGAAACCATCGGCTCTGGAATCTTTGGGACTATTATGGGCTGGGCCAGGGCGAGACAATGCCGAGCAGATAGGCTTAATGATATGTACAGCGCGTGTTACCTGCCTGAGACAGTCGGGCCGCGTCACGATAACCATTTACGTCAAACCAGAACCGTCCGGATTTCATCGACTGGATGAAGGGGAGCGCGCAACCCCGAGGTTTGTAGACGTGTCCAGACCGCGACCGCGTAGCATTTATGGTTGTACGCAGAGGGTGTACGTGTCTCCATCGGTGCCCGAGCTTTCATGGGGATCCCAATTGGGTGGGATTGGAAGAAAACCCATAGCAAAGTCAGGTTGAACCCCATTCTCTCTCACGAAGGGTATGTAGAAATGTAGGGCAGCCCTACGGTCTTGAGTCGCTGGCTGCATATCGGTATGACGAATATACTACATCTGGTCACTGAAGAGAACCAAAAACGCGATCTCAATTGGGGGGCCCGGTTTAGGACCCCACATCCGAGAATATCCATTCGCCATTTTGATACGTCCTTCCCCTTCGTCGTCCGTGAGCGCGTCGAGTCGAGTGGTTGGATTATGAGGCGGAAGTGATGGAAATTTCAATACAGTAGAGACGCCGGGCCGTCAGTTACACAGATACCTAATGAGCGTTCGTCGCCGCTGTATAGAGTGGGAGGAGTATTCAGAGAAACAAATCCTACGAACACACCAAGAACTACCGGAAGATAACGGCCCTTTCAAATTTTACGTTCGACAGCGATTTGGCTACACAGAGGGCTGGCTTTTTATAACACTTCACGCTACTAGGCGATCGCTGAATAGGTCCTTCAATGCCCCGCAGCGCCGGTTCCATTTATTAATTTCCACGGACCGATGGAGCGCAATGTGTGACTTTCTTCGTATGTTATGTGCCAAAAGCTGTTGAAAGGATGCTATGCGTGTTGTCAGGAGAAGGATTGCCTCACGTCCGGCTATACTGTAAGCAACTACTCATGCTTACCGGGTGCTCTGGGTGTGCTTGAGTTGGATTATTGGGACACGAAGTAGCAGGGAGGTATGCTTATGCCCTAGAATTCGGTTCCCAGGCGAGACCGCCGGACTTTGCATCGGGGTTCTCACTCAGCTTCAGAATCATGGGTACGGTTCCTATGGAGGGGTGGTTTCTATTATGTTCGATTGACTCAGGGCTTCGTCGAGCTCAAAAAAACTGAATCGAGACAGGACTAATTATTAACCGCACAACGATGGTTCTGTGGTACGATTTTGGTTGGATATGTTTCGTCACTTCCGGTTACTCAGCACAGTAGAATGCAGTGTACCTTGATACGTCATAGCTATTCCGGCGGAGGTCGCGCCGATGGAACCACCAGGCGAGAATCTCCCCGAACGCTAGGGTGATAACTATCTGGGGTGGTAGCCCCCCACGTCTAGTTCGTACAGCACCTTACCGTGAAAGCTACTCTATTCGGGTAAAGTTTGCACTAAGCCTGCCACTCCACTTCACTGCGCGGCCGCGGTCAAGCCAATCCATGTTCAGGGCATCCAATGCAGAACGATATTGTTTTTCACCGTGCGACTTTTCTTCTTGCCTGACACGACGCAACTCCCGTGCAGAAGCTAATGCGGAACCCATGTTTCTATGCTCACTCACGGGGCTGCCGCGTTGCGAGAACACTAAATTCCCCGATTATCGTTAGAGTTCACTTGACTACAATCGGTGATTTGGAGAGCCTAGGGGAATAACGTGACAGAGAGGACCTTTAGCGGATTGACTATCATTCTGCGCGTTCATTCATTCATCATGGAATGTGAATGCCAGCTGCGAGTCATTGTCGTCATCGACCGAATTTGAGGGCGGCCACCACATTTTAGGGGAGTTACCTACTCAGCACCGACTTCATGGTCTGCTTCAAGGGACATGGAAGTGTACATTGCCAATCCCTCCAATCCGGAACACAGGCGGTGAGTACCCCGCAGGAAACCAGTGACGCTAATTAAGTGGCCGCGTCGAATTGTAAGAACCCGGGCGGTGTTCAAGCACGGCCATAACGAGGGGTGGTTCACGAGAGCCCTGTCTACAGGGACAATGTCGACATTTTCAAAGTCTGCGGGAAGCTGCCGGACGTAATCCGTAAGGAAGCCTGTATGCGCCCGGACTGGCGCACATCGGTCATAAGTTCAACCCTTGTGTCTGGAATAAGATGAAAAACAGGTACACGGTCCGTATAAACTCTCTGGTCTGAATAACAGCCCAATATAGAATAGGGTTACGTCACGTATATGGCTCCGACCGAGCGAACTGGGAAATTCTGTGGCTTCCCGTGCTGTGGTACTCCGGTACACTACTGAGTGTAGCACTGACTTAAGATATACTGCGAGGTTCCTTTTGGCGTTGGCGATCTATATAGACCTATTCCCAGAATTAGGCGACTCTCACGCGCGGGTAACAGCTTTTGGACGGACGGCTTCTGGATTGATAGGTTTTTTAATAGTGAGTGAGCCCTACTCATTGAAGCCTCTATAGAATCCTTATCTCTCTTTCACCAGGAAGACTATGAAAAGGGGGGTTCCTCAGCCGCATTTTGGACATGGGGCTAACACGTTGGCAACATGTAAGTGAGTTCATGTTGACTTGGAGTAGGCTAACCAATTTTTCGTAGGGGGTCACTTAAAGCATTACAGCTTCATTGGCACACTGTCGGCCGTCAGGTACAGCGCACTACATCAGACAAATTGCGGATCAAACCGCCATTTGGATCTACGCTGCGTTGAGCAGGAGCCCTTTGGTTGTTTAATCTGCCCAGACAAGCTCTTAAGATGTGATCTGTAAAGACACAGAGCGGCGGCATGTTAGATTAGCTGGTGCATTACTAAGCATGGAACTCTCGGAAAGTTTTAACGGAGGGACTTAGAGTCGAAGACAATAAAGACGCGCCGACTCTGCCCTACGATTCACCAGTACATACGTGGTTAGGTTGTTCGTCGTATGAGTGGGTGTCCCACACCGTGCCCAGCACAGAGAAATAAGAGATCATCTCTCCTCCAGTAATGCAGAAGCACGTAAACCGACGCTAGCTCTTCATGAGTAGTGCAAATCTTAGCACGGTAGGGGGGACACCGGCGTCTGTTTCGATTTTCATTAGTAGTGGCCGTGGTAAACACAGTAGAGGTAATGCTTTCGGTTATGAACTCCTAAGTATTAAACGCTCCATGACGCTCCTATGTTACTATAAATCACTCTAAAGACCTCAAGCAATGCGGACAACTTTGCACGAAATATACGTATGTAGCTTAATCCCGCGGAGCGGGTAACAGAGCCGTGTTTCTATTTTATGCAGTTTATGCACGGTCTTTTCACTAGCGCCGGGACTGGAAGTCTGTACATCCAGCGAATGGTGATGCTGATTTTCAACCAATTAAGAAAGCCGTGTGGTTCCAGGGTTAAATTTACGCAATACATTCAATAGATTTTGCACTATGGACATCTGGGACATACCTTTAATGCGCATTTCTAGCTACTATAAACATAAAGACAGATAGCACGCAGGTTGCGGAATGGGAGCGCAATAGTTTCTCGTTTCGTGAGCTTCAAACGTGTCGGCTCGTGGTCCCCTAAAGGGGGTAGGCTCGTGGGTTCGCTGGCTGTCAATATGCAGCGGTGCAACGAGTTTTACTTTACACACCTTTGCCTGAGTCACCACCTGTGCAAAGATACTGTGTAAGAGACATAGATAACTATGCAGCTACCATTGTTAGCGATACGTGTTGGGCTTCCCGCTACCACCGCGTCACATCCTGCCAGTTTCTACCTACATTTTAAAAATAACGACGGTCGTAAGCTTTGGAATCTGTCAGACTGGTGTACACTCTTAATTTCGGTGTGGTACTTAGGATAAGACCACTTCATTCGTTCTCTTCCCCTCCTTAGCAGAAATCCTTCTTGCTTTAAGAACCAGTCCGAGAGACGTGGGCGATCGTGCTCCGCTCACCCATTAAGCTAGCTTGAACCTCATTTGAGATATTATGGGGACAGAAGTTCGCGTCCACACAAAACGTAGACCAGTGATTGTTTTAGACACTCGATCTAGCGCCGATGAACGGAAACAGATCCATCCTAGAACCGGTCTAAGCCGAAATGTCATTTTCGCGCATGGCTAGGATCGCTTTCCTTGCCCACGACATTGTCCTCTTTACCCCCAACCGTGGCCCATTCCCGTTGGGAGAGCGGTCGTCCCCCCCGGAAACCCAGCTTCCGCGCTAAACATAAGCAGCGATCGCGTTACGCGGAGTGGAGTCTGTTACCAGGACCGTTAGCGGTAGACCCTCCTTGTTATTGACCCTGCTCAATCGTTGCGGGACGTTGCAACGATTGAGCAAGTCACGCATTTCTATGATGGAACCGTTACCCGCCCCAACCTCTCTGGTTCGGTTCATCTTAAGTGAGTCCAAGCGTTGCGTTACTATCTTTATCCGAAGGTGATGATACTTATATATATTGAATCATGTAACTGCAGTGCAACACACAGAGATGACATTTAAATTTTGCGATAAAATAATGGTAGCACAGTTCTTTAAGGGGCATAATGTAATCTGCAAACTAGGAAACAGATAAGGTTGTACATGCTACCGCACCACAAGCGGACCCTTATCGACGTTGGTTGCGGGGACATGTATTCCAATAAGATAAGACATCAGAGCATCGCCCCAATATCAGTTCACCCGCTCGTGGTGTACCCGGGCCGTATCGACGTGTTTTCCTGCGAGGAATAGGACTCTTGGCTATCTAGGGGAAGTAAGTCATCACAGATCAGGCGGAAGGGCTCGCCGACATTAGGTTCCGGGAAATCCATAGATGTATTTAATCCCAGTGATCAAGGGGGAGCCGCGCACTCTCGATAAGCCTGTGATTTTGCGAAGGTAGACATGGATCAAATTGGGAGGTTGGAAATAATTGGTTGACCTGTATGGCTGGAAGGCGCAGAGAAGAATTATTATACGTCGGCACGTAGTCAATGGTCAAGAGTATAAACCGCGGTAGCGATTGGTATTTCCCCCGAGGTGTTTCGCACGCCCGTATATTGAGTAAGCCGTACGGGGATCTCGAAGCTTTACGACTAGGTTGTAGAACGAACGTTCCTTTCTATTGGTTAAACATACGGCAACCTGAAAGGGTCATGAAACAGACAAGCAGATACCACTAAGAAGCCGCCGCAGATCCAAAATTTCGTGAAACACTAATCATAGGCCCTACGATGAGTATCCCGACTCGTTCGTCAGTGTCAAGGATTCATAGGCTCGTTGGATCCAGTTTCTCTGGATCCGGAACTCCGTGTGGGGATTGTGTGAGAGGGAAGACTGGGTCCCAGACCGAGTGAACGGTGTTCTAACGGTAGCTTGGCGTGGGCGAGGTGTGATCCAATGAGTAGTACTCATGCGCCTCCTCGATGTGTCCCTAGACTCCGTGAAATGGCAGGAATTTGATGTGGCTAGGTGGCTATGGTAACGCTCGGCGCGAACACGACCCTAAATGGCTGCACCACCGATAACCCAAGGGTCACCCAATATTACCCTTTTAGCGTAAGTATCGAGGGTGCGCAGTTAGGTAACTACGACTTCAAGACCCGGTCTGAAGGCATGGGAGCGCGTTGACTGCTGTGTCCCGAGATTAGCCCGAACATTGAAAAGGTAACCCCCTTGCACATTGCGGCCCCCGGCGTACCCTGAATCGCGACGCACTTCACACGCCAGACAAAGTCGGAAAACCCCTATCGCGTACGCACGGTTTGAAATGACGTCCTTGAAAGGTTTTCGCTCCTGTTGTCGCACCTGTTGCGTCGGCGTATTAATGGGCACCGTGTCTCATTACTGACGACTACAACGACCTAATCTGGTCTAAGCAAGGAGGTCCGTTACGGAGTAAAAGCAAGGAGCATCTAGAACCTTAGACGTCTAGCGACGCGCATGAGCTACCTCAGTTAATGGACTTCCGGCGGGTTGGCCGGAAGACTGCAAGTTGAAGCATCGTATCTGCCAATCAGGTACTCGTTCGCGGCTGCCATACCAGCATTATAATTGCTAGTACGCAAGGAAGTCAAGGTTATACGCGGCATTATTTACCAATTGTCTTGCTACATTTATTCGGACCGCTATTGTTAGGTACTTAGTGGCGGCGTGGTTGGTCTAGGACACATACTGTACTGAATGGCATTCTGCGCTGGTGATATCCAGTGTGAACTGAGCAGAAAAGGAGCAGAGACACGTATAGCGGCTAAAGATGTAGGGGACGAACGGCTCATGTACGCAGACCCAAGGGATCCCTGCACAGCTTAGAATCCTTAGTAAGAAATTGGAGGTTGGGGGTAAGTCAGGCTCAGTCTCCTCCAGTATGTCTATTTCACACCTTCTCCACTCATAGATTCGCGTCCGGGTCTCGTGCCGTGTGAGTTTGTCACGTGTAACCTAAATATTTTCTACTAATCACTTGGGTCTTGAGCACCAACCTGTCTACTGGGTACACAGCATGGCGACCCTCTGTTGCTTCCCATTAGAAGCTATACACGGGCGTCCCCTTCCTGACTACAAAGGGTGCCTTCTATTTGAGGCGGTATATCCTAGATTGAATGCCTGTGTAGACTTTGGGGATAGCTCGAATGACATATTCGTTTCATTGCCTTTATGTCCAACAAGGAAGCATAAGGCAATATTTCTGAGCAACAAGCCGAGCTTAATACGTGGCGCATTGTCGTGGTACACTAGATCCATTCCTCATTATGAGTTAGTTTCAGTTCGCTCCGCGATTCGACATCCACAGGGCGTTTTGGTGTCCGCTCCTATGCAACACAGTAGAGAGTTTTTAATGCACGACTCGTCTATTCTTCAAAGTAGTACACAAGAACCTAGAGCCGACCAGCATTAGATATTGCAGCTTAATGATTGTGAGTCGTCCTGGTAGTACTACCCTTGTTCGAGCCGCTTTGCGATATCCACGCTTGCACACACCGATGAATTTAAGCAACTTAACGGGATACTGTGCACTAAGTCTCCAGTTATATTACATCTCGAAAAGAGCTTCCTCATGACCCGGAGAAACTGCTACCACAAGGGTAACAATGTAAAGGAATACACCCCACATCAAAGACGCCTGTTTCAGTTCTTAATAACGATTCGTCGCCTTTGTCGGACATATCCCCGATACGGCTCTGTTTGTTTGATTCTAGGTATGGAGATCCCTTGTACAAAACCAAAATGTAGGATTATGTTGAATATGGGCGTAAATCCCAATTATCCTATAGACGGTAACCTACTCCTACCAAAATTTTAAAATATCCGACATCTAGCACAGAAGGAGTCCTCCGAGAATAATCGACAGTTCACGTCATTTGCTTCCCCATCAGATAACAGGGTGACAGTGCATACGATAAGTGGAAGTCGCTATTAACCCTTGCCTAAGCATGAATCGACAGGCGAACTTACGCGAACCTGTCTCCTGTAAAATAATCGATCATAACCTCACTTTTAACCTTCATATCGGTGGCCGGGGATTCGTCAGAATTTGGTGGGGAGGGACCTGGACCATGGATGGGCACAACAGCCAGAGGACCAACCTCACCTAAAGTCGTTCTGGACCTCACCTGGAGATCTGCCACTGGGTACCTAGCATGAGTTCTAGGGCGGAGGTTGCGCGTGCAGTATAGATAAAGTCGCGTCCCGCTACGTATGTTTTAGGATTTTACGGCTCTGCCACGACATTCACTATCCATGCGACGCCTGTGCGTATTAGATTAGCAATGGCTAGTCCGACTACCAGTAAGAACTCCAGCGCTTCTATAAGGAACTGTATTTCCCGCGCCAACTATTGTGTGTAGCTAGCACTATGTAACAGTTAGACGCACATTCTCATTCGTCGTTTATTTCTGAGGCTTGTCTGCCCCAAGTTAGCCCTATTCACCCCCGAGGCTTGATGACGGTCGCGTGGAGTCGCTCGGGCGCCTTTCCGTCACCGGTCGTTGATATCGCCCTTAGAGAATTGTGACCAGCTAGTGTGCCCTCGGATAGCGAGGTGATATCGGTCTTGTGATCAACTCAGGGTGTGCCCTATGTGGGGGTACGTATGACCCTCGTTATCATGCGTTGTACTAGGAACTCACTGGCGGCTCCTGATGCGGTCCGGGGTTCCGTTTTGCCATTTGCAAGACGAGATATGGTATCCGAAGACAGGAGTCCCATCGAATCGCGAGCCGATAGCCTACCTGATTTGCACAGTCAACAGTGCAAATCTGAGAAGGTCTCTCATGATCTAGACATTGAAACGGTAAATATGTCTTGAAGTACTCCACCTAAGAGTTGCGAGTCATATCAATCGTGACGCAAGGTAATATGCTAGCGGAATTAGCTTATGTTCAGCGGCCTCTAGGTCACGTGTAATACGGCGGACTCCCACGTTGTGCGATCGCTCATGAGTCATATGAACGGTAAACCTAAATGTTTTCCATGATTACGAGCTAATAGCCTTATGTAGCCATACGAATTCCGGTTCTCTGATGGCTGTATCTCACGGAACCCTGGAGCTACCCAAAGGTTCGCTAGACCCCGAAAGGCGTATAAGCCACTATCGAATCCTTTGCTTAAGAGATTCTTTTTTATGGAGTCTCGCCTTGAAGATTATGAGGATCTTATGCACAGCTCACGACAGCGTGTACGACGCAAGGGTTGTGCTTCTTCTTGTTATGGAGTATAGTCTGATCTGGTCTTTGCGGTCGTCGTCGGCTATACGTTCACATATGAGAAAAGGATTGCAGGGGCAGTAATGGCGTTTAATGGGCGTTGGGGCAGTGTCAACATTAGTCGAGCCGTAGACAAGCAAGTTTAGGGTCGCCTCTTACACGCAATGAAGATTCGCTTGTGGGCTGCAAAAATAAGTGAGCCGGCAGGCCGAGAAACAGTAATTCTTACTGCGATTGACCAAGGGCCATCCCCCAGACGCTGCAAAGGGGAGATTTCTTCCCAACGGTGTATCACTGCTAGTCTCCGGATCTTACCGGGATATAACGAGGTGAGTCACAACGAGCCAGGTTGATGAACTCAGATGGAGCTCCAGGCAATTGATCCGTTCGGTATCTTGTGGGTTGGATTTGGTGTTCAACCGGAAGTCACTATGTGGGGCATAACATGCTTCAAAGGTCTAATGACATGTACATGTACCACACCCAGAGTGCACCGAGTGCATGAGATATCCTACCGAGAACACTTATGTATAGGTTTTGCCGCGGTCCACCCTTTATACAAGTCTGGGAAGCTTAGAAGCTATAACGTCTTTATTAGCCCAATAGGATCTTGGGCACGGGCGTTTTGCTGTTTTGGGAGTAGTTATCATGCTCTTCTTAAGAACACTTGCGCCATAAGAGCACGCCGACTTACAACAACACAAAGATGCTGAAGAGATTGAATTTGGCAATGTCACTACGGTGACGCTGAGCGCGCTCTGAAGTGACTATCCGGAAGTTGATCAGGGCAGAACAATCAAGCATAGTAGCCTTATCACTCTTAGGATGTGGGATAGTAATCGCAGAGGATATCGGGATTACTTGGCTGGATATCACTTTATGGTACGCCTACATAAGCGACCTAAGAGAAAAGAACCGAGGCGATCGAAATTAAGGAAAACCTACCTGCATCTGTCATGGACGATGCGTTAGGCACGAGGAGGTGTTGTATGTGCACGACAGTAACGATTACCCGATTTAACCGAACCTTTACGTCCTCTTACCTGGTTTAACATTTATGCTGGCTGTCGAGGATATCTCTCGTATCGTTCCCCGGGTTGTAAAACCGACCTTAGTTTTGTTGGGAGTAGTAGCAACAAGGCCTGACGTACCGGCGCGTCTACGACTTCTATCAGGGCACAGCTAAGAACCGGCACCCAGCTGCGAAACCCGCGCGAAACTTGTCACTCGGCCAAAGTCAAGTCGGACATAGGTCGAGCCGTCGGCGGAATTCGCGCAATGTGATAGCCGTATTCGTTAGATCAAAGCTAGGGGGGCCGAATTTGATGTGAGTCCGGCCGCACCCGTTCAAGGCTCAGCGTTTAGGAAAGAGGCCCTAGCAGGGAAGATCCTTTTGAAAACCTTTCCCGGGGCTTGTGGTATCTGCAGTAGCTGCGGTACGAGTCGTTAGACTTGTCAACCCAGAGTACAGAGGACTTAGGGCGGTGGTCAATAAACATACTTACTAAATCATTTTGTTACTCAAGACATGGTACATAGCTTTAGCAAATCAGACCTGGCAAATAGAGTGCCAAATCAACGTGCTAAGGATCGGCTCAACGTTTGGCGACCACGTAAACCCGCACGAAAGGAAACTCCCTTCCAGAACTTGGAACACATTTACATTAAGTAGTGTTTTAGCCGGTAACTTAATTGTAGGTTACCATACCGGACTGATACGGTCCTACGCGGACCGGGGCGAAGGGACATCTTGCTGATTCGCCTAAACTTTCCTTTGATAGAACCGTAACGCTGCTCTGGCCCCTTCAGCATATGAACCACACAGTGTTTTGTTGCTTGATAGAGGTGGCAAATAGTGCGGCAAGCAGAACTCGTGTAATGCTCCGGAGAGGATGAACATGTTCACGCCAAATGTCTCAATGGCATTTTCCAGGGACAGATTTGTGGTAGTCTCGTTCCGAAGGACCTGAATAAAGACAGCACCAGGTCCACTGATTTGTAGACAAGTGCACGAGTATAGATGTTCCGCCTCAGCCAATTCCTACTCCAATGCAGGGCCCTCTATCTCTCAGGAGTGCAAATCGCTAATGGTCGCCATGGAGTGCACCTTGAACGAGATTAACCGGCCCTACGAAGGTTTATACGGTAGGCCTCATGTTAGATCGCGAAAACATGTCGCTGGAGCCCGGCTTAGTAAAAGGCGCTGTGTCAACTTAGTAACACGCATCATACTCAATTATTCCTGCTAAGCCACTGATCACTTAGAGAGTTGTATGCTCGTAAAAGTCCTCCCCTCAGCAATAGTCAGTGTGCATTCTGGATATGGGTGTTTAACGTTAGATAGCTGCTATGGGATCTGACCAGTAGAACTTAAGCTAACTTGGCGGCAATAAGGCGCGGCGTTTGTTACCATTCGTTTACGCTAAACGTCTTGAGATCAATCCACCTAGACACTGACCGGCCGTAAATCCTTATTTTCCTCGGCACATGGTCATTGAGAAGGCTCCGAGTGACCTCTCTTTCTGTATCACGATTATCGTGGAGTTTCTGGTTCGATAGTTCGCGTTCGCAAGAATCGGGGGATGTTCGCCAAGCTCGCCGTCAAAGTCCGATTATCAGTCGTCCTCGAAGGCCTTGTACCGTCTCGAAACAAGGTTTAGGTAGCTCACGACTGGCTGATTTTTATATTCAAGACAAGACGCTGGTGAGGTTAGATATAACGAGCGTAGGACCTTAGACATGACCCGGTGGCGCCCGACTTGGACGCTTCCACAAGTTCTAAGACAGGATGGTGTATGTCGTTCCACATGTGATTGATACTTCCGCGGGGGGTTTCGGTATTCATCTCCTTCTGAAGTGAATGACCATCTCCGCGGCACGGTCGTCCAGCCCGCCGGAATCCGCTGAGCTTTGACTTCCAGATTTTGGAAGACACGGAGAGTAAGCGTATAAGGTCACGCAAGATTCTTAACCGGCGTCAACCTCGCGCAGGACCTGATCGAGATTCCCAGCTGCAAATCCTTGGACTGATATACTCGCTGAATTCAGCTAGACGACAGCAGTGTCTTCCGGTTGCAGGGTGAAGAGCCCAGAAATACTCGACGAACTCGGTGACGACTAGCCTGTTTAACAGCTGGCTAAATGATCAGTTGTGGTTCGTCTAGATTTAATACCCGACTAAAAAACTTAGCGAAAATACTGGATCAACGTGGGACATATGGCCGTCATGCGCGAAGGCAGTATTATAAAATTCTTAGCCGGCAAAGTCCTCCCATAATCCCTGATGACAGCTTACAAGGGGCAACTAGTGATGGGGACCAAGCGTTGTAACCTCACGCCGATCGAGTTCGGTACCGTCCGGAATATGATGGAGTGATCAGTCTGAAGTCCCCGACTTTGGGAGTCGAGCAGATATGTCCGATTGCGCAGTGCAGGGAACAAGCAATGGGTTAGTACGGGAATCGTCATTTATGAGTAATTTAAGGTCTGTTCTTAGACTTTTGTGTAGCATCCACTTAAAGGCTCAAGCGCAGATTTGGCGTAGTGCATTCACAACACCAGAACGGGGGTAAGTGAGCACGTATAGAGTGTCATAACAGATTGGTGTTCCATTGACCTGGGGCTGTGGTGTAAACCCATGGTGCACGGGGATAGGAGGACGATGATTGTTGGAAATGAAAGCCACTACCTCCATGATTGGCGCTTATAGTCTGGAGGCCTGGCATTCTTGTCACTCAAACTCTTGATAGCGTTGAGTAAGCAGAGACCGGAAAGGAGCACCCTTAATTGATTAAGAATCACCACCTTTCACCAACGGTACCGGATCGCCCACAACTAACTCACCATCTTTTTAATCCTAGACCTGATTGCGTAAGAAAAACGTTAACCCGAAGGGAGGGCACCGGCCAATGATTAACTAGCGTGCTGACTCGTTGCTTAATCACAAACGGTCGGATCTATTATGTTTGATTAAAGGGCTCTGCGCGCCTGAAATTTGGTCATAATGCCCGAGCCCTGCGAAAAGAGTACGTGGAAATCTTATCCAACTCATCCAGAGATAGCTGGCGCTTACATCCGCATGAAACGTCTCTGGCTCGGAGTTCATTTGTTGACGCAATTGTGAGCTGCCGGCGCAAATTACGAATGCAGCTGTTAGGACGATAGTGGTTCCTTTATTATTGTAAGGTAAGACGAACTGGCGGACACGCATTTGCTTCCTTGAACCGACTCATAGAGCTGAGAGCCGGTCATAGGAATCCTAACAGCCGCGTCGTTTAAGCGAGTTTTTTAGCTGGTAGGAGAGTTGTTAGTACATGGTAAAATGTGCGGGCCGCACGCCTAGTAGCAACATAGAAGGGACCAAGTAACGCTGGGAACATAGATATGGCATAAAGATAAGGTCGAAAACTGCGGTAACCGGGGAATCTTACGTACACAGACCAGAGTAAGGTCATATAGAGGACCAAACGTACGTAGGGGAAAATTTGCATGGGAGGATAGGCTACCCTGGCTACCCAGCATGCTAATTGCATAGCGCTCGAGCAACTCAGGTCAGCCACACCTAGTCGGGTAGGAAAAAAAGCTGACTATCCTCGCAGGTCAATCTACACCGCTTGAACGCATCGGCATGATAGCGGACCATCGGTACCGACGTACTCCGCGACCGGGCGGCTCTGAGCCCCTTTTTTTGGCTTGAAGTCCCTAGCGTCCTCTAATACTTATACTTCCTCGTCTCACTATCTGCACATCGTCAGCCGAGGTGTGAAAGTCCTTCGTGTAATAGCTTGCTTCGTCTATGGCTTCGAAGCCATTACTTCCGCGCCCCCCTCGGGATCCCCCTGTGGTATTGGTATTCCGCTCCAATACAAGCTTGACTATGCGCGTGTGATACAAGCTCCAAATAATGTTCAAAGCCGTACCGCGTATAATTAGAGCGCTCAAGCTCCCCGTGGCGGTATATTTAGGCTAGGGCAGAAGGAATTTGAAAGGTCGGTATGTACGATAATTGACGTCGCTAGAACAATCGAGTCATAATACCCACTTATGTACTCAGTAGATTGGACGGAGAGCATGCCGACGCAGGGCAGAACATTCGTATTAAAAGACCTAGACTTCTTAGTGCGTCACTGGCATGCAAATATCGGCGCGTTGGATGCAATGTGCATACAGTGCACATACGCTCCATAGTATCCACTGTCCAGTACAAGGCTTTGTAGCATGAGGGCAAACAAGGTGATTGTGTGAATGTGAATCATACTCACGCTATCAACGGTGTTCGTGATAATGGAAGTCGTATTATAGACGTAAACTTATTCCAATCATGGGCGACGTGAGTCAAGCTAGTACCTGTATCTCATCGATCCGGTGTAAGAGGTTAATTCTACCACTGCGACCTCCTGAACAACCGGATGTCCTTAAGCAGATCAGTTCATTAGGGCCGTTGTCAATGGTTGTTACCTGTTAACCAGCACGGGGGTGCCCAGAACCCTGCAAACTCACGGGACGAATTCTACAGCTAGTGCCTTTCGGGCGAGGAGCCGCAGGTAACTTGGTGGCCTGACCCCCATTCAACGCCCTTGCCGTTTACGACCCCGATGGCCTCGTAATTGGAAGGGGGAACACACGACCACATAGCCTCCCTGGATTTGTGTTCTATGAGACGTGTTGCCGGTAGGCTTCCGTTGCATCCCGGGCTTCAAAGTTCTTATCTGTCCGACTCAGAATTTAATTTGCTCTGGATAAGCAGGTCGCTCACCTGATTAAGCTTAATAGGCTTACGGGACGTGCTGGGTCTGTGTTCCAGTCGCTCTATGGTAACTACATATCTGGTAGTATACCATCTGTGATGGTAATAACCAACTTCTATGCGACTCGATAATTTACTCCGCCAGCACCTAGCGTTGCATCTACACTCGACTAGACTATTTGCAGTAGCGTGGCTTCTAGTCTCTGGGCATCCCGTCGCCGCCGTCCAGCCGCCTGGTGGTCAATGGAATCCCACCAGCAGTGTGGACGCAATACCTAAGAGATCGTGGAGAGTCCTGCTCCCAAGCCCCTGACCATATGTGTCCTGCCAAGGTTTGCCGCTCGATGGCGCACACCAACAAGGCAAAGATATGGCTGTGATAGATTTACAGCATTAGCCACAGTCGAGCGCAACTTGTGGCCTAGATTGGTGTCCCGAGTAAGGGTGTCTGAATATTTAGGGTTTGAGGAGTACAGGAAACGTCGACTCTGTCTATTTAGCTTATAATACCACCGGCAACATTTAACGAAGGCGTAGTGTTCTATACCAACGTGTATGTCCACCCCAGTGTAACAGGTCCTGGAGGTCTGGTCGGTATTCCTGATAGTAAGTAAATGGTCCCGTGCCCACATGTTAATAGGCACGGGCCCAAGAACTCGCGAAGTCTTCGGGCGAATCGAGGCCGATTCAATAACAGTAGCGGCTAGAAAAGCAGGTCATCTGGTGGACGCGGGATGCCCGGTCCGTGGATCAGCAACACTGACTCCTTGCTACATGGTTATATCGTTTTGTGCACGCTCCTTCTGAGGTCTCAGGCGCAGTGACGAAAGGGTAACAGGCAGACAACGCGAAGCCTATGACGAAGTCGAGTGCGTAGGTTTGTTTCTCACTGGGTAGTATCTGGGCAGTACCCAAATATGCGCGACGTATGGGGTTCGACTTGGATCCCATTTCGTGGCAGAGGACTTAAGTCCTAGACGTAACGAGCGCCAAAAAGTTTCATTGGCGCATAGTCAATCTGGTCGCTACATCTCAGACCCCCAACTTAATTTGCATACCGACGTCATCGGTTTTCTATGATTAGGCATGTGGTTCTGTGGATTGGAGCTCCCGCAGTGGCGTAAGTCCCGCGTAAAAATATGAAGACCCCTTAGTATTTTAATCTTGGCAAGAAGCCTCGGCAGTCCCGCACTTCAAAATGCCTGCATGTATGTCGTGGCAAAAACCCAGATTATCAAGTCATTCAGGGCACGCTGCTCGTGGCTGTCAGCATGCAGTCACCACTCGCATAACGTTAGATGCGACTGACATGTTCGACGCGTGGAAACTGTTTTAACGGATTTTCACAATTATGGCTATAAATATACTCGCTCTGTGGAATACAGGGGGAGAGGGCACCACGTGGATGTTCACGATCTGCAGATACCTGCTCTTGTGCCTAGAAACACAAAGCAGCGGCGGAACTACAATTTGTAAAGGACGAGAGAGAACATGGAATGGGTCTGCTAGTAATGTATCTCAATTCGCAATAGTTGCTGAGTACCTTGTATTGAACCTCGCTACACGCGTTACCCTATTCGAGGGGTTCGGCCCAGGTCGGTCCGTACAGTGCGGTAAAAATTTCGAGCTGAGTGCCGCACGAAGAGACTACGCCCCATTCTTTGACGATAAGCCATCTAGGAAGTACCCTCACCTGGGGACCGGTGTGCGGGTGACCAAATTGGCTGTAGCACAAGCCTATTGAGATCTGTCCTGAAAGTTAGTGCTGGAAGCATTTTGAGAGGGTGTATACAAACACCTTTAGACATGCAGGTCCGCGGTTCGTACCATAACGGATGGCAAGAAGTCGACACTGTCGCACGAGGCAGTAACCATTAAATAATACAACAAGTGCGTATCGGGTGAATTCAATCCGGAAGTGGGGCCACCGGCAGGGGTTGGTCAATGATTTAGCGTGAAGAAGCCCCGCTCTGACTTAGGCGGAGAGTGTTTGCCCCACACGCCTGAAGACTACCTACTCTGGGCGCCGTCTTCCGATCTCGCCGTGCAGACGGAAGGACGAAGGTACGTTTCCGATGGGGTAGGATTATTCTAGGACGGTCTGGAAAGCATACTGAAATCACGCTAACCCATGGCCGTATTTATAAAAAAAGAATGTATTAGTACCGACACTCTACAATTACTTTGTTTATTGTGTACGTAAGGAAGTACCCCCGCGCTCTTGCCTGCCATCCATAAGGATCACGGTTTATACACTGCCGGCGTGTATGGTATCTAGGTGGTGGAAACAGTGTGCTCTTGCGTGTTGTTACTGGTCGTACCTGGTCATAAATTATCTAGTTTTTTATTTAAACGATTCACCAACGAGTGAACCAAGCGCGGGTATTGTGCGCGGTTTGACTAGGATTCAACGGATGGCTACGGTGCAGTACGCTCGTATCAACCTGAGGTTCCTTTTCACGTATATCAACTGGTGGTTATCTAATCATGCCAGGCATATCGGACCGCTTTTTAACCCCAGTCTTTGTGACGGTTTGCCACCGGTGGCCCAATAGTGCAGGGTTCGGACCGCGGGTAGAACCGCTACGCTCAAAAAGTTCAAAAAGGATCGTCACCATTAAGATCCATCAAAACGTTATCCAATTCGAAGTATGACCGCAAGCCTCGGCGTAACGTGGACGTCGGAGCATTAGGGGTGCCTGAACAGCAAAAAAGTGCCTTTGGCCGGCCACGATCGTAATTATTGGACCTGGACTCGCTAAATGTTCGTCCAGAATAGGAGAAGCAGCTGCATCATTTAGCGAAGCCTGTCCCGAGCCTCTACCTGAGACCTAAACCCATACCACACTCTCAACGGTGCTCACTCGCTTAGGTACGGGTCCAGGGGCGTCAGCCGAGTCGATTTCAGCAGTAGTGATAAGGTGTACGTGATATCGAATTAATCCCTTAGCTGTACCACACTAGCATTGTACCGACGTGCACCGTTTGGTTGTTACCACCTTTCCCGAGAAACGACCTGCCTAAGCCGATTTAGGGTAGTGACTCGTATGTACGCCCAGTGTGGACCTGGAACGTACTTCGGCTGCCGTTGGTGCTAATGGGAAGACACCTGAGACGACACGTTACCCGCTCTACGTATGCCAAGAAAGGATTGAAACGTCCCCCGTAACACTCGTCTGACAATGTTGACTCGACCTGGATGGACCACTTGCCTCCCGCATAAGAGACAATAGTAGGTGCTGACAGTTATTAATGCCGTAACCCAATACTTCTCGCACCGACAGTCGCAAGAGGAATATAGTAGAACCACACGTCGTAGGACTCTTGCAAGCGGACCCCCGTTGTCCACTTTCGCGTAGGCATAGCGCTGCAGACATATGACGACTCAATTAAAAGGGACACAGGCTTTAGTCAGAATGAGTTTTTTCACGGCTACACGGCATATTCCGACAAGGGTGGATACTCACGCTTACGTTATGTGACTCGACTAAATGTTGGACAACATTCGACCATGTCAGGCAACCTCCTAAAGGGTTGGTAACCATCGACAACAGTTTGTAGGGTGCTTACCTGTTATTGCTTTGGTATCGACGGAACCCCAGGTTCTCAGTAGCACGCAGCCAATGGACTAAGAACACTAGGTGTAGTCTTTGCTGTATTGACAGGATAGATTCACCCCGCTTTGTTGGAACACTCCGACAAAATGATCGTAGCTGCTAACATTGTTCTGGCACACCTAGGTCGGATCTTCACGGTTGCAGCACGTACGGTTACACGATATCACTTCTTAGCCGTACGTCCTTGGTGTGCCTGTCCGGATGACCGCTTTCCCGACAACTTGGCGGACGTGTTGATAAGTGTTTTGGTAGTGAGTTTAGATACTATCAAAGACTCCTATGAAAGCCCGGCGGTCGATCGAAACTGCGTTAGTGTGGGCAGGCGAGTTATTATATCGAACACTTAGGAGGCTGGTTCGCAAGTGCGATCTAGATTTCCAAGAGCGGCTACTAAGAAAGACGAATATTTAGTGATCCGCACATGCGCGCCGATGAGAACACCCCTATTTCCGGGAACTAAACTGGTGGCTGACCCTTGATGTTAATACTTTCAAATATCAGCGATGCAAGAATGTGCAGGGTGCGAAAGACTTCCTCGGTCTCCGCGTGCCCCTGATGTGCTATGTCGTGGGTCAGCCACTTACAAGGGGTGTGTACACGACGTAGCTCTCAACGGCAAGAGAGATGCACTAGTCTATTAAGTTAGAAGCCAAACGTCTAACGGGAGTAATGATTTATCTATCCTAATTCCTAGAAAGGTAGGCACGACAGCCCGGGATACAATGGCGTGCGCACAGTAAGGTGTCGGAGATAGTGTTATTTCATACGGCCCCATACATGGTATGGTGCAGGACGGACGGGACCCACGCAGTGTACTAACGTCAACATGAGGCAACACAGGCGGATTGTAACCAAGGGCTATTACTAATAAATCGCGGTACTTTCGCTGTCCTGCCTTAACTGCTCCCAATCGAGAAATCAGGTTAGTATGACAGCGTCCTAGGAGGCTAACGTACGGTTTTCGAGTACGTTTAACTGGATGAGGCGACGAGAATTAATTTGCATTGTGAGAGCAACGGACGTGGAGGTAAGGTTATGATGGGATATACCATTGGTAGGTATCTGTGTCCGGGCAGGGGTCCGTTTCAACCATCGTACAGGTTACTCGAATTTTCGACGCTCCATCACTAGTTACGCCAACTCTGTGGCTGTTACCCGTACTACGGACCGAATTAACTACCACGACGCATTGTGCACGTATTACAGAGCCAAGAGGGCTGGCGCGCTAACCCAGCACAATCAGCGTCCCAAGAAAAGCTCCGGCCCTCTGCTCATAGAACTCCGTCATGGTACACTCATAACCGGTCGATTCCAAACATTGAATGTTCGAGGCCAACTGACCGACTGACTTAAAGGATTTCACTGCCCTTCATCGAGTTGCCTCTGCTGGTCGGCACGGCGGAAGGTCCTTCTCTCAGGAACAGACACAGAAGTCGACGCAACATAACACACCAACTTAAGCTTCCCTTGGGTTGTGAGTGCATCTATCTAGGAGATTTAGGCTTTTGAAAATTTTAGCAAATTGAAAGCTCCCTTGATAATGTGTAAGAAAATATACGCGTAAGCAAAGCAAGTCTGATATGGCCCGGTAGGAAGAATTCGCCGCTGACTGGCAAACACAACAGAGCCCATCGCAACACCCTTTAGGGGAGCACGAACATGTATGTTGCCCCAATGACCCAAGGAGGACCCAGTCAAATCAAAGGCGCTTTTATGTTTGTGCCGTCCATCCGTTTACATCGGGGTGATTTCGCGGACTAACCCTGCAATGGAAAAATGATTCAAATGATTGGGGGTGGCTACACCCCCCAATGAACTGAGTTTTAACGTCATCATGCATACAAAGATACAAACTTGGGCAAAAGCTGGACAATAATGGTCAGCTACCCTGATCTACTTAAGAAGCTAAGGATCTGACACGGTTCGTACGGTCCGCGTAATCTGACTTTTCATGGTTTGGGTATCAGGGGCAATGTAGACGTAGGCTCCACCTCAACCTTAACGACGGGTTCGTTTGGACACACGTTACGTTATTGACAGGAACGCGGTTGCAAGGTAAGGCGCTGCCTCCTCCATGCGAAGCAGCGTTAAGTGAGAGCACGCGGTGAGGTATTATGTTCCCTATGGCTGCGGTGACTCCGAGCAGAGATCAACGAATGGTTGAGCCACTGACATTTCAGTGGTATGTAGAGGATCTTGTTACTTCGTTACTGGACAGCAGGCTTAGAACAGATCCTCTACGGTTTGATTGGAGGCTTGGCGCTATGAAAAGCAAGAGGATTATGATATTCCTGACTCGGTCGTGATGACGTGACGTTCGGTGCTCTCTTATAACTCTGTCCAAGTGAAATGACGCGAGCAGTGTGGCTCAGATTTGTATTCGCCAAAGAGTCAACAAGGTGTTTTCTTTGTGCCCGAGGAAAAGCGCATGCGGATTTCCGATTGCCCCTGGTATAATAGCGTAACGTCTCTAATGCTATAAGAGAGACACTTGAGCCGCAGCGGAGGATGATTGTCCGATGGTTACGATAACTCGTAGAAGGAACGGAGCGGTGCCGCGGTGTCAGTACCACGGATAGCTTAAGATCTGAGACCGATTAAAGCTAGTTGTGCGGACCGCCGGTTAACGAAGCCGCTCCCACCGACTCGCTCATTCTGGTGGACATTCGTTGCACCTGTTATAGCTTCCACATCATAATTTTGACGTTGGCATTCGGACCGAACATGAGAGATATGGACCGAAAGACGTTAGATCCATCTCTCGGATCTTACCGTTGAGGGAATGGCCTGATGGCCCACTGATGGTTGTTGGACTTCTGAGCTCTTTACGCCGTTCACCAGTAGTTTTAAAGTTAATAATGACCTAGTTCCATGGTGTCACCTGTGAGCTACAAGCCCATCCCATACTCATTCCGAGCGTTGCCTGGTCATTTGCTAGTGCAGTAGGCAGACATCCCCTAGGCGCGAGTGGTGGGTTGGTACTCGTTGAGTGATACTGGATAGCGTAGAGAGAAGTTTGCCTTATGGGCTATAGTTGGCTAGGCAACGCCCTCATCTGCACCTCGCCGCCGACGGACTGTGGCAACGCATATAGAGAGCCGGTCTATGGTTACCACTGAACACTCTACTATTACGGGAGCGTGCTCGCAACGCAGTAAAACCCGTTCACTGGGTGGAGGCGTTGCGTTTAGGTGCTCTCGAGAGGGAGGATCAGATGGTAGATCGGCAGACAGTAAATGCTGGGTCAGGCATTTTTTTGAAACTTGAATTTCGATACTGGATTGGCCTTGGTACGGCCTAGACAACAATAATATAATAACTGTCCGGTCCGAGCGCCTCCAGCCATTGTAACTACTGAAAACCAATGTACATTGGCGAGACAGGATGCTTAGGCTACAAGGAACCCATGGTCAGTCTGTATGACCCTACCGTTCTCCATCCGAGCGGGATCATTCGCCCGATAGTCAGGACTAACTGCTTCTCTTGACTATGTTGTGAGCACACGATGGTGTTTAACCTTCCGAACGCATAGCCTAAATATGTTGACCCCCGCATCTCAACACGCTTATGTATGGCTACTGCTGGCTCATCGACCGTCAATTATTCACGATAGACCGAGACCGTGACTCGATAGCGCAGTGAATGGCTGGACTCCTTCGTAGGTCGAACCATATATCCTCGTCCGAGAGGGATCCGACCAGTCGTCGCTGGTAATCGCCCAGTAACCTAGACTAAAAACAATTTGACAACTATACTGGGACTCAAAATTTGGCGCTTTGAGACAAATAACTATAGAGCCCTGGCTGACGTCCAGCTTATAACGTCTGTTTTGAAATTGTAGCTGACATGGCAAGGCGGAGCCATGTTTTGCATCTCTCCCCCTTTATTGCATTTTCGTGTCCCACCGAATGGGTCACATATCCCACGCAGAGTCTCTTGCTGATACCCTCGTATGCTTACTATGAACTCATATGAAAAATCCAGCTTCTCTCGAAAACGACTACAATCACGCGAGGCCTTGTTGGACATCTCTAAGTTACCACTAATGTCAAGTGAAGGGCCACACGACTGGGAATAATCAACTCGTTCATAAGGGTCGGTCTGGTCTTTCCCGATACTGATGTCACTCCGATGATTGGAGTAAGAGCACCCGGCACTATTGGAATAACACCGCGACAGTTACGTCTGCCGCCAGAGCGCTGGATCAAACCGGCAGGCACTAGGATAAAGCATTTAAATGTGTCGATCAATGACTGGGGTACGTATTGTGATCGTAAGGGGGCATGGAATTCTCTCCTAGGGCCAAAGGTCCTGGTCCGTACCGCTGTGCCTCATGGCGGCGTCAGATACGATTTCGCGATTCTACGAGAGATACCGTGCGGGTCCAATGCAGCGGATACCAAAGAGTCCGGGGTGGCATATCTTCACCGATGTTAGGTCTATTAAGTAAGGCTATAGCGTTCTGCTGAGAGAATAGTCTGCGGGAGAGGTACGTAAACTTCCATGTAAATCTGAGCGCCTTCTGGGTTCATCTGTTGGAGTCGAGGATTACTGGCGCGGCTGACTCGGCGCACTCGACAATAGCAGGGTGGCTGCACAGTTCAGTCCGGAGAGTACCGAGGAGAATTAGAATAGCTTGCTGATACCTTCTACGGAGAGTTCGATCTCTATACTTATACACCTACTCTACGATAACGGTAAAATGACGCATGCATCAGGAACCCAAACCAGTCTGTGTTGCGTGTCACGTACTGATCAATGCAGCGTTTGCTGGTCTGTCGGAGGTTGGACAGGATCTGACATAGAACTCAGCAGAAAACCGGAGAGGGAAGTTCGCAGTGTTTCCTGTACCTAAGCGGACGTGAGAGGGGGCACGATCCAAAAGTCTCGGCGCTGAGTTTTATTCTAATCTGCGGAAAGAGGGACACGTTCTAAGCTTAGATCGACTTCAACAAATCTGCTAGCAACACGGCTTTGCTGATATGCTCGTCTCATACCCAGCGTGTCTCGGCCTGAAAAAAACGAACGCATTTGATTCGATTTTTCTGGCAGGGTGTCACCCACCGAATCTAATCGCACATAATATGCAGCCTTGGTCCGGCAAAGGCGCCGCCCAGCAGAACACTAGCTGGAATCTAATTTCCAAAGAAGAGCCCGGTATCCATCCCCATGCAAAAGGGAGCTGGGTAAAGGAAAGAAAGCTGCTCAGCCACAGCTGCCTTACGTATCACGGAAAGTGGAGACTTCAGTACTTGTGGGGTGTTCGCATTAGACTCGTCCAGGCTATACGAGCCTATTATTACTCCGTGTTCCAATCCTGACTACGGGGGCTCTTGTGGTCCATTGCTCTGAAGAGAACTTGCTAGCATTCGCTACGCGTAGCTCAGCGTGCGCATACGGTGGGCGTGCTCCTACAGTGGCGTAGAGTTAACCAGTTTGATTACGAGATTGTGGTGTAGTATGTGGTGGACGAAGAGCTGAGAGTCGGATAACGCCGAATCACTAGCTTACGGCTTGAGGAGACACAGTAAACGGATTAATATTGGCGGCGACCTGTAGGATCCGTGGCAGATGTAGTTTCGTTGCGTTTACGTGTCCAGGGACCTAGGCGCTCCGTACGCCTTGTGGATGAAAGGATGCGCGATAAAGTGCGGTACCCTGTCATAGCAGATCAAAGGATCTTATGTGTGTCGGTGCTGCACAGAGAAATGCAGGTAAGGCTCTTAATTCGTCGGTGACGCTAAGGAGGATATGACGGGAATTGCGAGGTCCATGGGGGGGCTTCGGATGATTTACGGGAGCAGTGAGTGGAGGACATCAGTCGCTTTCTTACCGAAAGAGAGTTTTGTACGCTATATTGTCCATTAGTGCATTCAGCCTACATGCTCCTCAACCTCACTGTGTACCTGTATTGCCTCACCGAAGCAAAGGTATCCGAATCGCGATAATAATCGAAGTACGTTCTAGGGTCTGCGCCATTCATGCTACCCTGCGCCCGGACTGCCGGCGTCCTTAAGGAAGTCTGTCCTGTGCAAGGATCCATTCTTGGGGCCCTAGCTGGGGAAACATCCAGGCTTGCATCAGAATAGATAGAGATCTGATGAGATGCGATATCCAGCTCTCGCGGTCCTATTGGGACTGCCCCCTCGAGTATAGACAATATTAGGTTCCGGTTGACGACAACGCTATTTCAGATCTGGCTTCCCGGCAGCTCCTAGATAATAATGGACGAAGGTTGGCGATAGTCAGGTCGGGTTATAAGGGGGACACCTAAGATAGATTTATAGAAAAAACTGGGTATTGACTTGCATGTTGACTAGATTATAGATGGTAGTAAGTAAACACAACATACATCCGTATAGAGTGCGCACCACTGAGAAGTACGCCGGCGCGCCTCGTGTTGCAAAGCTCTGGGTGATTCCGGGGTTATGCATGACAGTCTGGCAGACCAAACCCGGGAAAGTTAAACAACTCGACCCACCACTCTGAGGCTGTTCAGACGGGAGCCCAGGCTTCTGCAAATTACAACCGTGGTGAACACCTCAGTGAGCGGCTCATGGATTGCACGAACGATTTAAACACAGGCGTTTCCACGGGCCCAACCCTTTAATAATGCCATGGACGGTCGAACAAGTGGGAATCGCGTTCTCTTTGGACGCCCCGGTATACGGGTGTGCTCTCGATACGTGCTATTTAAATCCGGTCGACTATGTATTTGGTCCAGTGGGTGTGGAGTGGCGTCATTAGACTCCAAACTCTCACAAAGCGGCATATTACCCGCCTTGACCTAAACACAGAGCAAAGTGAATGACCTGGTCTACCCAATAATAAAGCAAGCCAAGCTATATAGCACCACCAATGATATTCTCAAGCGGATTCACCCGTACATCGGAATACATCAGGGCTATAAGACGGCTAGCAAGGCATGGGTATATCTAAACTCTATCCCTGATCCCACAATAGTACTCGAGGGTGAACCCGGTTAACGGTAGAATTACCAGTCGCGAATCGCACCATATGTCACGATACAAGTCGCTAGGGGACACAAGACGTGTAATATCGGTGGATTAGCTTGGCGAGCTTAGTCTGTCACAGTCGCCAGGAAATGGATTGGTTTTCCTCCGGGAGGAGAAAAGGCCAAGGTATCATTTATATCCGTCACTAATAAAGACGACCCATATTTTTCATTACACATCCCATGCGCCTTCGAAGACCCTCCAGACGAAGCTACAAAATCAGGTTCGGCCTTGACGTCATGAGTGTAATAACTTCCTGGATAAGGCATTCGTGATCGTCGGTCAGATGAGCTGCTGAGGATCGCAGTGTATACGTGACACGGATGTGCCTAAAATGAGGCGCCTTTTTACTAGTCAACCGCCGGACCTAGGTTACCGTCCGGACTGGACACCACTTCGCACATACCGGTTCCGTTCGGCGGGGAGAAGAAACGTTCTACTCTCATCTAATCATAGTGGCGGAACGAAGCTTTTTTAGGAATACAACTGCGGGGCAATCTAATGAACTCTCTCCATTCGAGTTCGCTCGCGTGAAATATCAGGATTAAAACGCCCTGTCATCTGAGTTTACTCCGGTTATCACTTCTACCTACAGGCTCCAGATCGCAGAGCACCGCAGACGTGCCCCCCTCATAATGTTTAAAGAGCGCGGGCTGAGTTAGAATAAAGCACCATTAACCTCAAAAAATCTATGGAAGGACTGGGGCCACGTTTCAGGCCCCGTCTAAAAACATGCATGACCTATAGCTGTGCACGCTATGTGAAAAGAACGTCCGGGTTGTGGTAGTAATATTATATTCCGCCGTAAAGTGAACACGTAATAAATACAGGTACAGATGGCCTTAAGATTCTTTTCGATGTCACTGCGCATTAGTATAAAAGACGTCACGTCTGAGATCACGCTCGCGCGACCGGAACCGCCCGCGACACGTTAGTCACCTGCTTATGAGTCTCGACGCTATCTCCACCTACCGCTTTTCTTACGCTATGCCCGAAGATAGATTTTAGATAAACGCTCCAGATTTACGTTTGTACCACCGCCATTTGGCTCGTAGCTACAAGATTGGCCTTCGGGTCTTTTTTGCCACAAATATCCCAGTAAAAGATATGAAGCAATGATAAATTCGTCGGTAAGGTACGAGCTGTGAATCGGAAAATGGGGCTTCCCTCAATCCTGTCACGCTTATTGCCCATGATCTAGCTGAGCGGCTCTTTAATTGGCTCTACAATGTGTGTCAAGATTTCAGTTGCCATTGTGCAGATCGAAATATTTCCCTGAACGTAACATGGTAGGGACGAAGACTTGTCCGTTCGCTTAGCCGTGCACCCAGTACATTGGAGTCTATGCGCAGGTAGTGTAGTCGTTGTGAGAGGAACTTCTGAGCAGCACTCGTAAATTCGTCCATTAGGGGTCACCCGTTCATGCTGACTTTCACTAAACCTACGTTAAACATCAGCGAAAATTGTCGTAGGCTCTTCCTGGACGCCCTTATAGTTCGTAACGGTGTCAGTGACACAGTATCCGATGCCCCGCCCGTCTGATGAAAGACCGCCAAAGAGCCTAGTTCATTGTGATTTAGGTGAAGAAGGTGGTTATACATCGCTCCACTGTCATCTCATAATGCTTGATCGATGGGATGGAGAACAAGCGGTACTTCCCTGGCAGGTTTACTGTCTGTCGGTTATGGCTTACACGCGCAGTACTGCCTAATGCTTTCGAGAAAACGCATGACAGAGCTCAGTGTGTCCTATGGACGACCAATCGTAGAAAAATTTGACAAAATCGCGTCTCGGTCCGCTCGATTCCTCTATTTTCATGCGATCCGAATCCACATACGGGTAATGTGGTAATCCGGATGAGCATTAGTCACTTATTTCAGAATTTATATCACGCAACAAATCCGCGAGCCGCCTGATACCGCAGCGGAACCGCATTGAGCTCGTGATCAAGACGCGACCATGATTCGACTGCAGTTCATATCGCGATACGGTCAGGGCGCCCTTCAACAGACGTAAACGGACGAAACTGAACCTGCGTCCGCCAATCGACATTCTATGGAGATAGCCCCTATTTTCTACTTGGTATGAACTTCCAAGATATCTGCATGTTGAGGCATGAATTTACTGATGTCAGCGATCCTCGAGAAACCTTTTTCGAGTTAATCGAAATTTTCTATATACTACTAGCCGGAACGGTACATTATGAACCTATTCGTCGGACCCTATAACGATTGCGAGCCCTCCCGGCGGGACGCCGAGCCTTAATCGCACTCATGAGACCACTACAAGGCTATTCTGAAATACTTCAGCTAATATTGCCCTCGTCCTACGAAGGGCGACACCGCTACATGTCTGGGTTTTCACAAGGGGTGACAAAAATTATTCCGTCTTCGGGAACCATTCCTACGTAAGGTGGTTGCATGCAACGAGTAGATGGCATGATGGTCATGCCTCTCCGAGCAGTTAATAGGTCTGATCGTCCTCCCTGGTCCCGCACGCATGCTCTTCCCACGCGTTGCAAGGCAATCGGCATCCGACTATCCCAACAGAACCATTTACTGTGAGCATAGTTTCTCAGAGGCCGGGACGCGGTAGTAATGGGTTGTTTAAGGATGTAGGCCAGGCTCATGAAAGTGAGTGTGGCCCATGCACGATAGACGCTGACCAATGACCCATTTTGCGGGTTAGTGCCCGCCACTGTCGTATTTGTGCACGGGCAAGGGCTGTGCACCCACACCTGAACCGAGACCGCATATATGATACCGCGCAGGAGCCTGTCGGCATATATCTCATGTGGCGACAGATTCGGCTAGTTTAGAGTTGCGGATTACGGGTTTGCAGGCCGGTAATCGGACCAAACCAATATGGTACCATCGGAGGACCGCTGTACGTTTACATGTCATCAACTTATTCACTGGCAGAAGGATTCAGTCTTACATGTAAGCCGAATTTGGACGCATTAATTAAAACGATGCTTGGCGGGCAAGGCTGCATTGCTCGGCGGAAATGGGGTGGACATGCGCTACGCAGCGGTCAGGTCAAAACCCAGAATTCGGTTACCGTCTGTGCTCGAGACCCTGAGTATGAGGGAAAAAATATGCCGGGACTGGGCCCATTGAGTCACTCCTAATCATGTCAACAAGGATTACTCTTTCGACAAGACCTATGCGTAGTTTGAGATATGGCGTGTGCCTAGACGACCAATCGCCTAACTCGTGGACGCAACCAGGTCAGTTGGTTGATTGCGGCACCACGAAGGTTCTTTTCGCCGCGCAGAGCCGCTTGGTAATCTACCTCTGGATGTGGTGGCGTTTCCGTGCGAGAGAATGACTTCTATGTTAAAGACACGATTGTCACCCACCAGGATTCTGCTGCGGACATATGCGACACACACACGCCTACTCTGTTGTGGCAACGAGCGGCATACCAAGCTGCCAGGTTGGAAATATAGTTACCAGAGACTTTAGCAAACGATTTTCCTGCCACGTATCATGAAGTGGAGAGGTGCTTATACTTATTACATTTTCTATTACGACATAATAAGGAAAAGTGCTGGAGGTCTATTATAGCGAGAGATTTTGCGCTGACTCCTGGATATCTGGCCCGAACCTACCCGGTATTCGGCTAGTCATCATTGTGCTTTGAATCGTTCTTGATAGGAGGTAAGCGATTGATAATACAATAGAGCATGAGGCTATGGATGACCGACGGACCCTGTTTCTCACTCATTGAGCAAGAGTAGCCTGTTTCAGAGTCTTAAAACCTCTCATCAATCATGTTCATAGTGTGGATCTGACCAGATGCCCATGGCCTCTGCTCTCGATAAGAGGTAGCGCAGAAGTCCTAAGGATTTCGTAAGTGTAGGTTTAGTCTAAGGTTGACAGGCCGTCGGGCGCGTGACGGCACCTTTATGTGGCATCAGGTCTAGAGGGCCCTCTATGTGGTCTGACGACTTTCAGGGGCAACCTCCGTTGTGGCATACGCTGTGAGCACTACGATTGTGTGTCGCCTTGTATGAGCAAGGGAGTTTCTCTATAGCATATATCCTAGTGAGTTAACTCTGGCTCGTGAGGCTGTGGGAATAGGGGGGTAGCAGATTTGCAATACTCGCTCTAGCAATGCAATGTCATGTGAAATACAAGTTACAGCGACGACGTCTCATGCTCCCCATATGCCTATCAGCATGACGTAGTCGCGCCATAGCGGTCGGACCACAACAAGTCTTCTCCAACTGTCTCTCGTGTCCAGTTAAAGGGTGACAGCCGAGCGGCTTAAGGGACTCCACCACGGGTGATCATTAACCGGGGTCAGGTTAGACAGGATCGTCTTTCAGATTAGTAAAGTTGCTCGCAGGGACCCTTGTCTCAGGCGGTTACTGTGAACGCTACGATAATATCGGATGAATGGCTCGTCAAGATTGCCTCGAACAGCCTCGATATTGCTGATTATAACTGCAAGTCTAAGAGCTAGTTTGCGTAGGTTCTCCTGGTGTTAAGCTTGGAGAGCCACGAATTCTGGCATCATGCACTGTAGGCCGTTCACTATGAAACGTACACAAGGCGAGTCCTACTGGACTCGACATCTCCCGAATTTGATCCCTCACGGATTCGAATGGTCTGTTACGGTGTACTAGGGGGTACGCCTCAGTAACCGAGAACACTCGGTCTTCGGCCATTGAAAGTGCAGGAGGACCCGGAGGGAATTGGAACAGAGTCCGCCGCTACGCAATCCGACCAAATTGCCATCCGACCTTTGAGTTGTCTTCACGCGGTCCGAGGTGCCCTAGCCTCCAATGCATTCGAATTTCCCGGAGAAAAAATAGCTGAGCGTCGATAGATCTAGTCGAAGAACGATCTAGGGACTCGGGCCGGCAAAGTACCTAACCGAGCCTAAAGCACATAGCATGCCTTAAAGGACCTGAAGAAAGGAATGGAACGCTGGGCGGGCTAATGTAACATGTGCCGCCCCGTATTTGGTCATCTTAAATTGTTTGGGTTGTGTTGAGCTCTTACCCAGGTGATGGTTCTAGAAAACTAGCGCTCGGGTCGATCGATCTTTTTCGGGATTGTTAGGGAGTGAGTATCTGAGTTACACGCAATTAACCTGAAGCCGGTTGAACCACAGGAGTGTCAATACGAGGATACAGGGTGCACTCATCCCCCGAGACAGTTGCTCCGCAGCGTAGTTGAACGCGCCGTCGAGCAGCACGGCCTGGCCCTGTAAAGGACAAGTCGTACACTTGCGGGGGGGCTGCTGGACATGTAGGCACTGTAATTAAGTACGACTTAAGCTAAAGAACCCTATATAGCCTGGAGCAGGGATGACAAGATTTTTGGACGCGCCAACAAAGGGGGACGAGAAAGACGTAAAAGCCTCTTAACGAGTATCTTTACCAGGTGTGCTATAGAGGAAGAGAAAGACTGCGCCTTCGCAAAGTCGGGGTAGGAGAAGCGCGGGTGAGAGTATCTTGGATTGCCACGACTTTAAAGGCAATGACAGGACTGATTGTAAGCTTTCGAGAAGGAATATTTTTAAAAATTCTGCTAGTAGGTGATCAGTTTGATCTTTTGCGCAAACATTTCTGATCAAGAGTGCATTGGCACAATTCCATGAAAGCGCTCTCAGGCTGATATTCGATCCTCCCCGGTTACCTGTAGTCATAGTGCTACCCTCGGACGAGAAAGACGTCCGAGGTCGCCATTCCAGCGATAGTTGTCCGCCATTGTCATTGGTAGGGGCCCTGGCGATGTATTCACATTGACGGTCGTATCACTGTTCCCTCCAAATCTGGTGCGGTAGGCCAAATGCCACCGACTTCAATTGAGGGCGCCAACTCAGAGGGTCTAAGTCTAGGTATCCCTGTTCAGACTTTATAAGGACCGCATCTTGATGTACTACTGAAATCACGGAGCGTTATCTATTGGCTAACACATCACAAGGCACAGTCAACGATTCGGCAAAACGCGGGTATGATGTATCTTTTAGTGGACGAAGGCTAATAGCCGAGTTGTCGGTCGCTTCGCTCTCAAGATCACACTGCTTTGGTGATCCTCGTGAATGCGAGTAAAAAGGGTCAAAGATTGCCACCTCTAACTGACCATGTACGAGGTGGATAGCTTTGTGAAGACATGGATGCCACTAGCTTTATACTTTTTCCACACGAGATAAGATGACCGGAGTATGCTAACGCTTGTCAGTAAAATGGACGTGAGCGCTAGCTTCAATTCGTTAGCACATCCCTGTAACTTATTACGAAGAAGTCTTTTCAAGATATTGCATTGGCTCGCACATGATCTCATCCCACCAGTAAACTGGGCTGGATCTTAGATCAATTGGCTCATCAGTGTAAAATCTAGTGTCCGGTTGATGAGTTATACGGGTATTTTATCTTTTGTGGAACACATAATTACAGTTTCGGCTGGTCAAAACTAGGATAGCGGAGAAGACGTGCATAACTAGAGATCCCTCCTCCAGTAACGCAGTGCGCTAAGCAGGGTGTGCATGACTCTTGTCTCTAAAATGTTTCGGTCGCCAAATTACGTTGCACAGAGTCGTCCCGTACACTTATGTTGTTGGTACCACGAATGGTAACCCAAGGCTAGTAGCATCCAGAGGTTAGAGGATGTACAACCCCACTAGGGGGCGGCTATCGGGCTCCGGCCGCCTGACGAACGGATTTAACCCGGAGCATCATGTAGTGAGCGAAGAATTATTAGGTGCAAAATGCGGTGATTGGTCATTTCTAATGAGAACAGCTGAGTGTGCGCCTGCTTCCGAAACAAACGTCATTAGGCAACACCGCTTCTCCCCTGTTGTCATTGCTGCGGCCATCAGAACCAGGGACGGTGTCTAACTAGTGAGGGGAGGTAACGACGTACTAACTTTTCTTGCCCAACGAGGCTCTTTTAGGATGCATCGTTAGGCATATGAGTCAGTGTTCAACGTGCTCATTTACCCGATCGCCTAACATGGAGTAAAGCTCTATTTAAGCTGACAATTAAACCCACAGCGCGAAGACCCTGCCGGCAACCCGTAATTGGGTGATCGCGCGCAGTATGTTAACATACTAGTGACGAGACGAAAAACGGTTGAATGCCCTAATCTCACATGCCTAACTGGCGTATGATTCTCTGAACATCCTTGAGACGGAAAGAGTGAGACTCTAAACTACCCGGTCGGGTAGCCGGTAGATGCACCATCTATGGGGAACACCCCGAACCTGGGAAATTCTGGTCGAATTGACGTCGTTTCTGATGACAATTCGTAATCTTTATGGCAACGTAGGGTTGTATGACGTGGGACGGTCGATGTCGATGGGCACCCGGTCCTGGTCGCGACCACGAGTGAACGGAACCTAAGAACTTCGCCCCTACGTCAGACAAGAGGATCATGCATAGTATGTAAGCGATACGCACTATACGAGATGTCCGCGCGTGAATGGTTGCAGTGTCAGCTCGTAAGAAAATCGATTATCGGTTCACTGAAAAGGCCTCGGGTGATAGTCAATGAACAATTGAGTTAGTCTTCCTTAGTTAACTTTTTGCATAACAGGCTCCGCTCAAAAAGTATCAGCCAAACGAAGACACAATCCACGCGACATGGCCAACGATCTCTACAGGAACTCCTTATAGTATTATGCTCAGATTGGTGTTATCTAACGGATGGGACCGTTCCGACGTTTGTCTAGCTCAAGATACCTGCCCCCGTATGAGCACGATGTAAGATACGGTATCCTCATCTGGATTTTGATATCACCGCACAAGTCACTGCGAATTAAAATACGAGATTGAGCAGAAGAATTCCTACCGTGTTCAGTGTATGCCAGATGCACGGAGCTGCCCGTTCTCACCGAGGGATTAGATCCGTCAGTTCTACTCCTTTCAGAGGGCCCGGCATAATGTATACGATAGAATCCTTACTCTCGACACCATGTAATCGCGGTTGACACAGTCTAGAGTACAAATCCTCGATGGATGAAGAAGTCTAAACTGCGCAACTCTGGTATACCGGCCCCCAGATAAGGATAACTCGTGTTGCTATCGGGTCCGGGGTGAGCGCACTTCACTATTGGGCAAGTCGCGAGTAAAACCTAATTTTTAAGATCCTGAGCTTACATATAACCGGATGAGATCTGTATACCGATCTACGCAAATTCGGATGCTTAATGTTCGAGCATGAAATTGAGCTTCGCAACAGGCTTGTAGCCCGATGCAGACGAAACTATTTGTGCCTATCAAAGGCGGCTCTAAGACGCAGTTCGTGGAAGATCCAGGGGTTTCTCCGTATGATCGTTAAGGCAACGGCGACGGAAACCGTAAGAGATCCTTTGACAAGGGGTATGCCGGTACGAGGTAAATCATGAAGGCACAGTGCTAGGATCCACGAGGACCGCGCAGGGTTCACCTAAAGATTAAAGCTCGAGGTAGTTAATGCCAAACTTGGCTCTTATCTGTGTTGAAGACTGTGCGCCCGTATCGCATGGCATCGCAGGGCAGCCTCAGGAGGCCGCGATCCATAAAATTAGCTACTAATATTTGACCGCCTGGATACACGGGAGGTTACCTTGGGTTCATAAAGAACCGGCCTGATCATACCGCCACTAGGGCTTACCCGGAAAAGTCCCCGCGAGTGAGACGGAAGTGAGAATAGCTAGCCCGCTTTTCTTCGTATACTAACATCGTACTTTTTTCCCTCTCTGGTGCTGTGTACGAAAAAAGAGTTAATGAGGAAGGTGCCTAGTCACGTCCGATCTCCGCGCAACTTTGAACCGCTCACTTTAGAGACTGGTTGAGCAATTACGACCAGGGACTCCCCGCGATTGTTTCGGGACCACCGCACCGATGAATGGTGACGATTATTAGAACGCAGATCAATTAAGTTGGACACCGCGGTCAATCTTGGGAGCAACAAAGAAACCGACTCACGAGTGCGGCAGCGGCGTGGGGCTGTCTAGGGGTCCCCGTTTGGGGCATGGGCGAGAGTATTCAATTGTTGCCTTTCCGGATTTACCTTGACTCACATTGTTGATTACGGTCTGGTCATAAACAGGTACGAGGCTAGTCATCCATGTGAAGCAAATATAAGACCCATCGCTCGGCATAAAGGGTTACTCATAAAAACGTCAGTGCCCGCGAATGGCGCCCTAGCCTTTCTAATTATAAGGCAGGGGTCTGCTAGGAGATCCCAGATACAGTCATACAATCGTGTTTTCGTACGCGGCTAGAGTGGGTAAGAGACCTCCAGCTCGGCGCAACAAAACTTGTGTTGATTTTACAACCCCCCCATCGGGCGACGACCGTCCAAGGAACATTCACGGACGCAGATGCCAATCTCCAGATCAGATCTACTGCTTGGCGTTGCCCCTGAGTGGGCGCGATTAGACGTGTAAAGTCGACTAACTATCGGTAAAACCTAGGCTAGATCTCTGCAAGAGGGGACGGAGAAATGCTGTGGAGACAGGCGAGCTCATAAATCAAATATCTCCAAATCGAGATCCCTCGTCCATATCGGCGTGCGAATACTACCTTCGTACATACATCAGAAGGCTACGCTGTAGCTGCTGCCTGGAGCTGCTATAAGGGAAGGCGTGCGCGATGTTCGCGACCAGGACAGTATGACACCGCACTGGGCAAACCAACGTTGTATGATTGGATGGGCCAGCGCAGTCTGACGCCCTGCGCAGATAGTTTTGGGTTGCTTTGTACTGGTATATTTGTCTTAGATGAGACTGCACTCTCCAAGCCTTTCGCCACTTTCGATAGTTCGCTTAAAAATTTAAATATGCCCCCGGGTAAAGCCCGTATTGGCACCCTAACTACCGCTCGTCGAACAGCATTATATGTGTTTCAGGCCGGCCATCTACTTGGTAACAGCAGCAGTGACCACGGATGCGCTGCAGAGTACGACAGGCCTTCCACAGACCCCGGGACATTTCGTGGACCCAGAGTCTTTACTAATAGGCCACGTAATCTGTACCCGTTCGGAACCTGGGCAGTGCCAGCGACCATAGGCGGATCACACATTAAACTTGCACGGGGCGCATAACAGCGATAAAAGTGTACTATCTAGTCATAAACGAGTCCGGTTGGTTCTTTTTCAGAATCGCGGTTCAGCAAATGGGCCAGCTCTCTCGAATTGTACAGCCACACTCGTGGCAGAGACGCTGAGCGAGCGACGGTTCAACTCGCCCACCCCTTATTTGGTGGCGCCCACGGAAATTGAACGGCCGACTTCCGCAGGGATCCGTTCTTGCCCCAGCGCCGTTCGATCTATACCCCGGCGACGTTCCGGCGACATCCTTCGGACACTGATTAAAATCCTCAAAACGATCTGAAGAGCCGAGAAGCGAACTTAAATAATTACCGACGGATGCCCGAAATTTTTTTTCAAATGAATTTAAGTAAATATTGATTTATGTTCGTGCACCGATTTCGATTTATTTTGCAAAACGCTTATTTTTGCCCCGATTTCTCTTTGCATCATTGTTGCACTTTGTTCTACGTTGTCGCTCGTGTCATTTTTGGTGACCCAGGCGACCTTTAGCAAATGGGCCTCTTGAGTTATCACGTGGTTAAATTGAAATTAACTTGAAAACTGCTTAAGCGTTAGCGTGCCGGCTGCCCTGCTCATGGGTCGTCTGCCATGCACAACGTTGGTACTGCAACGTTGCATGAAACGTTGCATCGGTCCATTGCCTAAAATCCATCTGTACACTCACTACCCACTCATCACGAGCAGAAGAAACGACTACGATTTAAGCAAATTATATATCTACACATACACGCGCGCGGGTAATTGGAACACATGACACAGACAATACAAATGAGACCGAATGTATGAGGAAAGGCAGAACATACGAGACAGCCAGCACAGATGAGACAGGCCAGTACAAATGAGAGCGACAGTACGAATGAGAGAGGCAATGCAGGTGAAACACAGCGGATGGGCAAACACACACACGAGGCAGTACAAATGAGGACGGCAGTACAAACACAATGGACCGTACGACGGAGACAAACAACACAACACGAGGCAGCCGGAACCCAGGAGGCAGGGAGTGCAAACGAGCAAGGAGTATAAATGAGACGGACAACGCGGACGAGAAACGCAGCACAGACAGTACGGGAAAAGGAACGAAACACGCGAGGCAGACGGTATGTACGGTACATAGGACATGATGAAGGGAATCGATTTTTGAATCGAATTGCAACCCTGAAACTGCGTTCATTTGAATTTCTGGGGGGAAACGCGAGGGGAGTTGGTGGGGGTGCGGTAAATCATTTCACGCCTCCTAGTGATTCAAGACACATCCCTATACGATATACCAACGGGTATTAACAGCCCGAGGATTGAAGGCATGCAGCAGCAGCAGCAGCAGCACACTGAATGAATAATTATTGTAATATCGTCAGGCTACGATATTAGAGCCGAGTCTCGACTGCAAACTTTCGCAACGTTTTGGCAAACGTAACATTGTCTGACTCATAACTGGGTGCACAGGTTAACACAGGTTAACAAAATCATTGTCTAAACTGGAACAGTCGTATGGCCACAAATGTATTTTAAAATACTTTCGTAAAAAAAAACATACATTTGAAATCTGAATTCCAGTTCAATGTTTATCCCCTTGACTCGGATTGCATGAACCCTAATGAGTTCCCATTATACCGAGTAAAATAGCAGCAGAGTGAAACCCTCTGAGCTGCCCCTCCTATTATCTGTGCCCTGAATTTATCTACGCCCGCCTGCGGGATGAAGGCCTCCCGTGCCGTGTCAGTGTTGAGTGTCGTTTGACTATACTTTACCATTCTGGCAGTGTAGGATGGTGTAGAGAGGTTAGCACTGGTTCAGGTATATCTCACAACTGATGCGAGCTGCCACCACCGGCAATCTCACTCGGTTGCCTACGTCTTGACATCAGACCGTGTTTCTAATTCTCAAGATGTTGTGTCAGTGCCAAAGGTATTGCCAATAGAATTTTACTGCGCTGAAACAGCAATTCTGAAGCGACTCATCAAAGACACCACGATTAGTGGAAGAAACATCCCAAGCCAAGACTGTTGCTCTGCTCAAACGTTACTGTACATCTCTTGGAAACATTCCCTGCAGGTTTGAGTTGACAACCCAACTTGGAATAGTACACTGTTTCACTATTTTAAACAGTAAAAACACACATTGTGGTTGAATTGATCTCAGTTGTACATATTCGTATAAGTGTAGAGTGTGTATTCTTTTTTTATGTAAACCAACATACGGTGCAATACTAAGTGTGAGCCCTGTTTCAAAACTCCAAGCTTTTTAATGCCAAGCAGGAGACACAAACCTCACACCGGCTCGCGACGCCCACAGAGACGCGCGTCACTTTAATACTCAGAGTCAGGTGATCTTTCATGAGTGTCACTTTGTTACTATTCAAAATACCAAATCAAATAGGAGCACGTGCACATCAGCCCCTGTTCCACTCTGCTCACACCCGATCGGACGCACAACTTGTCCCATTGCTCTGTCTCATCTAAACCGGACTGATTGCGGGACATACATTTCACACAATACAAAACTGTTAGTTTGTTGTCTTTCCCCTGCACCTCCGATTAGCACAGTTGGCGCATGGTGCGAAATAATGTAGCATGTTGTCCTCCTGATTATGTATATATGCTACCATGTCATTTGAATATACATACAGAATAATTTTCCAGATACATAAAATCTCGTTGCTGAAAACTCTGTAATCCAGTCCGTAAAGGATTTGGCATGCCGCATGGGTGTCTTAGGCTATTTGCGTTTTATGATAGATATGCTCTCCATGGATAATAAATTCCAAAATCTTGATTTGAACGTTGAGAATGTCTCACAATGACACTCAAGTTTATCCTTCAATAAAATAAAATTAGAGCTCGTCTGTTATACCCACGACTGAAACCTGTCATGTTACCCACTGCGAAGCCTCTCTTGTGCCCAGGATTGGATGTCTGGAACCCTTTCGTAATTGAACTCTCCCGAGAACTGATGCGATTGTCCATGGTCCCAGCAGTTTAGTGGAAACTTTCAAGCTCGGTCCTGGACACTTTGCTGATTCTTAAGTTAATTTAAAACTCACTGCTAGCAAATTGGGCAATACATTACGTGCACGCCTTCCTTTCAAAGGGCAAATTAGTGACTCATGCCCAAACTGCTGAATCATCTCTGCCACGTTACCCAACGTCAAACCACATACCATGATGGCTAAGCTCCCGCAGAAATGCCCATGCTCGCTTTTCATCGCAGCTCAGTTGCATTCTTGCAATGCCATTCACTGCAGTTTTACAAATCCGACTCCGTAAAAAGTTGCAGTTGTAATCAACATGCAGCTGCAAATTTAGTTTTACTCGGAGAAGTTAAGGAACGGGATCACGTCACGTTTCTTCTTCAAAAAGAAAGTCGAATATGTGAAAGCATGTGTACGTACAGAAGGCGCGTAGCACAATCCACCACCATCTGAAAATAACCCAAAGGCACCCCCCCACCCCCGCCGAAGCAAGCTCCCTTCCCAATCCTAACTCTTTACGGTAAAGTGTCAATCCGTGACAGCCATGATAGAGCTGTGGTTGTACCCTTGGAATGCTCCACCCTGCAGGCACCATAGCAGTAAAATGCCTGCAGCCCAGGGAATGCTGCTGCTTTCCTATCACGTGGCGTAGGATCTTCACTCTCGTGGAACGGTCTCTTGGATCGGCACGAAGTCACCCCTATCGGTATTTCTATGATCCATTGCTCTCCAAGCGGGGAATTGGGAACGACTCCAACCGTTGCACAATGAAGACCTCAATGTGGGAAGAAGCCTCTGCTCTGTGCCTTCAGACGGAGGGGTGCAGGGCATTGGAAGCGCATATTGTTGTCCTCCTGATTATAATACGTGAATTCCAACACATCACAGGTCAGTGCCAGTTGCATAGATACTGCTTCAGTTTGGCGATCTGTTCCTCTGGATAATGCGGGAAAGATAAGTACTCGAGTGAATTTATGCAGGATTTCCATACTTTCAAAAACACAGACAGACCAGGCCGCATCATCCAAGAGTAACTGAACACTTGAATGTAAAGCTTTAACGAAGGAGGCTTGTTATCCCAGTGGATCCATCTCAGCCAAAACCTCAGGAGCCAGGATAAGAACATCCAACTACTCCACAATAATCAAAGCAGAACCACTGAAGGCATTACTGAAAGACGGGTGTGGGAGACATTGTGAAGTTGCCAAGACTACACGATGGAGGACGTACGTTCAAAGAATGTAGGGGTTACGAGCTGCACAGGATTCTTGGAGACGGAGAAGTCTTGGAGGTTTGGCAGACTCAAGAAAGTTACTGAAAAGCGTCAAGCAGTAAGGGAAGCCGTAATTGTCCAAAGGTGAACAATAATGAAAAGCCGGAGAGAATATAACCATATGAGAAGTCACAACAACAATAGAAACAGCTGCAACTTGGTAGGGAACGGGAGTGAGCAGTATTACCACTGAGACAGATGGTGGCCACCAAAATGCTGCCGGCAATGTGGAAAGTAATCTTGGCCGCATGGAATAGGAAAATATTGCCGTAGGACCATGTGAATGCTATTATCATAGCATTACATGCCAAGAGGAACGGGAAAGGGTACGGTAGCTCAAGACGGATATATGTAATGAGGATTCCAGGGAAGGTGTCTGGGCACGTGTGCAGGTCAGGAGAGAGCACGTGACTGAGCCACGCATTGTAGGCGGTACCCAAAGGTACGTGATTAAGGGGAAGGCCTAATTCCAAATTCTAAAGTGAACTTTGCATTTTGGCATCATCTGCATAACAGCTGTGTGCTCTGGCAGCACCAAGGAAGCGATGGAAATGATTGGTGCCAGCGGTGTTGGCAATTCACTCACTGATGCTTAGTGAGCTTGTTAAGTTTCAGAATCAGAATATGCATTTACACTGGAGGAATCCGATGAGCTACGAAGCTCTTTATCACAAGCTTGGTCAAGCTGTGCACAGCCCTTCCACAGGATTCACTTGCCCTTGTGAGAGGACATGTCCGGGTTCAGCGGAGACAACATTGCACCGTGACGTTCCTCGTGCCTCTTTTGAACACTTATTCTTCTCGAGGGGCAATTGCCGTGAAGAGACAAAGTGCCTTGCCCCATGAAGGGACAAGTGCCCCCTCAGAAGAACCCTCCCCCCCCCTCCCAGCCTGTGTGAGAATGAGGGTTTTTTGCCACGCGGAGGAAGATGTTTTGCTTGGTAGTGACGAGTGTCATCTGGGATAAAATTATGATAAAGCCAGGCGAGAAAAAGGTGAGGCGGTGTGTTTGTAACCAGTGCACACAACTACGCTCACTTAATTGAACACAGACACACACGTGCCCGTACTGAAGTTTTTGTAGAGTTCAGTAGAAGCTGGATACACGCGCGCCCCTTGGAAGCGAGGCTCAGCCTGCTGATATCTGGCGAATGATTTATCAAAAGTTGTCCTTTTGCCCTCTCCCCACGAGCATAACATGCACCTGTGTTGCTTGTATCAGAGCTATGCTAATAGTAGGAGCGCTTATATCCAGCTTCCACTGTATTTTCTATGATAATGTAATGTCTTGTCCAGAGTCGACTGTGACTAGACTGACCGATTAAACGACCGACGCCCATTATAACCTTGCTGCCAATGGCCTTGCGTCCCACAACCTCTGTGCCTTTTGGGAATTTAAGAATCTCAAAATGAGCAGACGAGCACCAGTGGTGTGCATTCCACATTACTCCGCCAGGACCAGCTTTCATCCGTGCAACGCTGACTGTGGTACTTTACATTGCGCTGTGAACCCTCGCCCAGCTCAGAGGGATGATGTGCGGAGTCGAATATTGGCCTGAATTTGAACCCAATAGCTCGTGATAAGTCGCCTGTCACTGGCATAGCTCACCCACGTTTATACCTACAGCACCTACCCTAAGTATGTTATATATGTGCGTGCACATGTTTTTTAGTCGACGCGTGTTTCATCCCTGCTTTTCAGCCTCATCGAAGCGGTATCAAACATAGAGGTCCAGATTCTAATGTCGATGGGGGGGGGGGGAGGTTGGGTTTCGTGTTTGTCTGTTGAATTTGTAATAAAATGTTAAAATGTCTCGAGTCACGACAATAGTGGAAAACCATCAAGGCACTTTTCTGTGGGTTCCAGTAATTTAGGCACGACGTAAATATGCCCGAAATGTGTACGTGCGCGTGTGTGTACGTGTGTGTGTGTACGTGCGTGTGTGTGTACGTGCGTGTGTGTACGTGTGTGTGTACGTGTGTGTGTATGTGTGTGTGTACGTGCGTGTGTGTACGTGCGTGTGTGTGCGTACGTGCATGCGTGTGTGCGTACGTGCGTTTGCGCGTGGGTGTTTATGTGCGTTTGCGTGACAAATCAGGACTTTTTGGACACTTAAAGGGTGAGGATATTCTTCGTGACCTCTTCTGCCAATGCACAAATTAGTCCTCAGATGTGTCCATACTCCGTACATGAAGTTCCACTTGCATAGGGAGTAAAACATCTGAATACTAACAAGAAAACGCTCACGTCATTGTGAAAGCCAATCAACGGTTCATAGATGTATGTTCATTTTAAATGCCTCATTATTATTCAGCATATATTAAATAGATATAAGTAAATGTGGCATTCGGGTGATATACTTGTTAGTTACTGGTTACCAGAGGTGGGACAATGTAGTCTGAAGTCATCAAATTTCATGACTCGAGTTTGACTCGAGTCCAAGTCACATGACTCGAGTCCACACCTCAGCTGGTTACTGTATAAATATGTCCAGTGTAGAGATTTCACCAATGCTTTATATGTGTACATGGCATGCACGTTCATATCCGCTTTATATGAATACAGTATATAGTCAGCAAATTGTTCCTTTATGAAGCATATTTAAGCACTTGCTTTTACAACTTTGAAGCACAGCCACAATCTAAGATTACCGACACGTCCAAAACATGTCACGGGTTCATGACCTTCACGATCGGCGCAGTACTGCACGGGCGGAAATTTATTTTTTCGCAAATTTCTCTTTATAAATTACCTCGATCGGTTACGTCTCAAATGGCTCATTAAAGGTTCACACAACACGGCAACACTGTCTGCCAGAGCCAAGGAATAACCAACCGTCGTCATGGATCCCCGAGGTAGCATCTCTCTCTCTCCCGTGATCTCTTTCACTCCCCCACTCCAAACCACACTTCCCGGGCAGCCATTTTAAAGGGATGTGATTTGCCAAGTGAATTATTGGGAATGCGTGGCAAATGCGTCTTGAATCGCATTTGCATGGGCGAGAAGATTATTATATTGAAGATAAAACACAACGTATCCTACCCAATCGTATTACGTTTATAATTGTAATGAGTAAACATAATTCGTAGCATTGGGTTGATTTTGTTTAGAACACATTTTATAAAATTATGGGTTTTTTTTCTTTTCCATGTTGCAATACTTTTGGCATTTAAATGTATCGTTGGTAATGTTAGAGTCCAGATTAAATGAACCTTATGGCGGTACCCGGGTACCATAGTACCCCGGCTCTTGCATAATGTCCGTGATGCAGTAATTTGTAGTCTGTTGATGGTCGGCGATGCGACAATCGACTCATCTCGACGAGCTGTGCACGATGCACTATTCAAAGTAGAAATTTTCGATAACGGATTTTTTTATGCTAATGATTGGCGTTTCGACATCGCGGAGTGTGGCACTGATTTCGGATTGATTGGTATCCCAGTCGCGGAGTGAAGTCCACCCCTGGAAACAAAAAGTGTCCCAGAAATAACATATTTAATTGCCTCGGCCATTTTGTATTATTTGGTACCCGGGATACCGCCATAAGGATCCAATGAACCCATTACATAACCAGGTGGTGAAAAAATATATACATGGGCAAGAATTATTAGAGATATGTAATTTACCTGCACATCATTTCACATGTAAGAGCTTTAATAGTATGTGTAAATAACACGTTGGTTTCACCTAACTAGAGATCATCAGTTATTGATAGCCTTGGTCTGAGAAGAGCTCTTTGGGAAGGGAAGTGCGCATCTCTGCTGCGGGCTCTGATTAATGAATCTGTCTGCAACAGGAGACCCGGCAGTGGCTCGGGTTTTTCTGCCTCGTCGAAGCACGAGGTGACGATGCATCCATTTATTCCAAGTACAGTGAATTTTTACGCTTACAACAGCCGCATCGGCGAAGAACACGTGATTCTGAATGCGTGCAAACGACGATCAGACGAGGATAATGGGACAATCGGACTGAGAAAAAAAAACGGGACAAGAATACAAAAGACGCTGTACACGTGCCGCACAGGAGAATCGATGAGTGAATAATACTGTGACATTTGTGATCGTCGCGTAACACTATTTCAGTGTATGATCATTTTACATCGTTTTCTAAGATATTTTATTTTTCTTATACAGTCAACGTCTCTGAAATTTGTGCACGTAGACGAACGATGGATGCGTTAAGCTTCCTTTTCGTACTCGTGCAAAAGCGAGGCACGGTGGTATTTAATTTCCATGCGGTTCTGTTCTAGGGTTCGGCTTAGGCACGTAGTTGGTGGCAGAAAACCCCCTCATTCCGCTCACTCTCGTGGTCGGTTGGCATCTCCCTCTCCCTGCTGTGATGCATACGGATCAGAAACATGGACACGGAAAAATAAAACTATAGAAGTAAAACTAAAAAGTATGCCGAGAAACATGGAGAGGGGTGCACGCTGAGAATGGTAGATCAAGGGGAACACATAGATCCGAGAACAAACGCAACTTGGAGGCATCAAACCGTGGGCAAGGAAACGATGCTGGTCGATGGACAAGGCTGGTGACGGAATGGCAGACAAAGGCGGGAACACAATTGTGTGACGGGACAAGCACCGTGGAGACGAGACGAGCCCAGGGGTCGGCAACCAACGGCCCCAGAGCCGAACGCGGCTCCTTCAGCTCTGCTTCGTCGTGACGCGTTATTCGTAAAGGACCAATGTCGTCTTGTACTCACCGCGTGCATTAGCGGCTCTTGAAGCCTTGAGTTAATTATGGAATTCGAAAAGAAAATGTCTCTTCTTATTATTTTGGTTGCCGACCCCTGGACGAGCTCATGAGCAGAGCGAGACGGATCTTGGCATCGCAAGACCGTGATGGATGGTGTCGGCGTTGGGGAAGCCGTCATCCATTATTGCTGCTGATGATGACAGATTAAGGATGATTAATTAGTTAAGTCTTGTCGAAAGTAGCGTGCGGCTTTGTCCGAAGGGAATGCGCGCCACAACGAAAGGCTTCTTCAAAGTAACTTGGGAAGACAGTTGTACTCATACTGTAACATATTGACGATCATCGTGTTGCAGTGGGTAGAAAATTAATGTTGGCTTCTAACCAGTGTGCCCGAGACACTCTTTGGCAATGCTGAACTATGTATGCACGTTGACCTTCATTTGTTAATCACAGGTGCAGTTGAAGCACAACAAACTAAGCACAAAAAGCAGTTCTAAAGCAATGAGTTTTCAATCTAGATGACGTAAGTAAATGCGGTGACCATCTTTGTTCGATGGATAGCCCAAAGCTGCAAAGAGGATGACCGGAGTTTGCATCACGTGATGATGGTCCTTGACAAAATCAGCAAGGTTTTTATTTAAAGCTTTCGTGACTGCAGGGATTCATATTCTTGGTTCTTTCGGTAAAGTCACGTAGAAGGGAAATAATAAAATAATAAAAATAATAAAAAATAAAATTCTCCTGACGTTTCGATTGCAACACACGCAATCATCATCAGGTGTGAAATCCACAGCAAGAACATTTGGATTTCACACCTGATGATGATTGTGTTGCAGTCGAAACGTCGTGAGAATTTTATTGTTTTATATTTTTATTATTTTATTATTTCCCTTCTACGTGACTTTACCGAACGAAGCAAGAATAAGATCAGCAAGGTTTTGTGGTTCGTTTGTGGTGACCGTCGTTAACTAAGAGGGGAGAGTCGCTTAAAGTTGACATTGTGTAGTCCTATAATATTTGACTGAGCGTGTTCCAGCATGCCACATCCTTGAAAATATTTTAAAGAATGAAACCGAGGTCTAAATGTTATATTCCCATTAAAACACCACAAGTGTCATGCAGAATTTAAATTGACAAGTCTATCGGTATACACGGTGTTCAACTTGTCATTTTGGGAAAAGGCCACTTGTTAACGTGTCAGCCAGCCCATCATCCAGAAGGGGCCTGTCTGGCTCAAGCGATACGCGCCCATGCACGCAGCTTGTTACGCTGTGAAAAGTCCACACCAACTTAAAAAACAACAACACATAACCGGTCACAAGTTGTATGATATCAGCCTTTAGAGATTTACTAAACGGCAAAACAGTGGGAAACTGCAGCTCAAATAACTTGGATTTGACGCAACATTAAGCGAGCATACATCAACGCTACGATGATGATGAAAATGCGCGCTTGACAGACTTAACTCGAGTATATTATCAGTGTTGTGTTTCGCAACCCCTTGTGTGAGAGCGACGACGATATTTGTGACAATGCCCTTGCACTCAAAACATCACACGCTGAATTGGGCTAAGTTTCACCTCTGAGTATCAAAAAAAAATCGGTCTTACTCGTGCGACGGATATTAATGTCAGTGGCAGAGTGGGGGGGAGGTGCTGCTCCCTAATCTGTGGACCAGAGGGTCACTTGAAGGTGTCTCAAAAGTAACTCTGTGATATCCACTTCGGCAGGACGCTTTCGAACAAAAAAAAAAACATTGCACTGCTCTGCAAAAGATGCGAATTCAACGTATGGCATGATACTGGTAGCACAGCCGGGAATAAACTGGGGTAAGAAGAAAAAAGCATTTCTTTAGCAAGAGGTAAAAATAATGAATATCTTGAATCGAATTGAGAGCCACTGCAATTGTGGAGGAGAGAGAACCACTCTGCACGGCTGCCGGCTATAGGAGCATAACGAGAAAATGAGTCCCTACATGCGGAAACAGTTCCTCGTGTGGTTCCCTCCAGGTTTATAACGGGGGGGCAGGGATAGTGGGGGGCTTAAGAGAAGGGAGGGGGGAGCTAAACCGGAGGAGCAAGAGAGGAGAGGGGGGGTGCAGGGATGAGCGCGATGGAGCTGTGAAAATTCTTCTCTGCGCTCACGATGTGTTTTTATTCGCTCCGTGGCCGCTGTGCTATGTATGTCTGCGTGTCGAACTTCTTTCGCACCGTACGTAGCCAACCGGTGCAAATCGGAGGTGCGAATGAATTCGCAGCGCCGTTGCTTTGAGAGCAAATGGTGGCATCAGCAGCAGCAGAGAAAGAGAGAGAGCTGGCATGAGCGTGCGCATGGCACAGTGCGCCACATGATGCCCTGCCCGTCTGCGAGAGGCTCTTTTCGTTAATGCAGCGGGGATTTGCGTGCGGCTGATCATAAACAGAGAGGCAGTCGTATACGTACGTGAAACAGGAGAGCGTAAAATAAAACGCAATTCATTTGCCGTTTACAAAGTCGCGAAAGCTAATGCAGTGCAACGTCGTTGGTGTTGGTTAAACGTCACCAAATACAGGACCCGCAATTACTGGCTAAATAAAATTAATTTTGGAGGGGGTCTAAATAAATAATGATTGCCATACGCTGTGATGCTGACCACATTCTCCAAAGGGACCGCTGTGGAAACGTTCAATTGGAGGTTTCGCGTTCCTTGACCTTGAGCGGAGAGTCTCGGCGCTCTGAGCGGAGGCAGACACCGCACCGCCGCCAGGGTGTACAGTGACACGTACTCTCGCCCACTCATGGAACAAAACACAATCCGTGGCGACGTGGGGATGTTCCTGCAGAGGCGGCTAGACAGTGAAGCGGTCGGTGGCATTAATGGGCAAGGCTAGCCGTTACTCGTTTCGGATTTAGTCTCGATTATTGAGATATCAAGCAATCCGGAACACACGTGCGTGATGATTGTCACGGTGCATTGTCGTCTGTCAAATCTCAAGGGCACCAAATAATGCAAAGGCCCTTAGCCAATTCCACATTTCGGTGGCAGGGTTTAGTTACACCATATGACGCACGTTACAGGATAACAAAATCTGGCTTCTTGTGGCGTTGAATACAAAGTAGACTCTTATGCAACACACACAATTTTTAAAATCCATGTAATGTTCCTCATTTTCAAATCATACCTAAACAGAATCACCTTTGTCTTATTTGGTGCTTATGTAAGACATCGGGCGCTATTGTCCTGAAAGAACTGTTGTACTGTGCGTACAACAGCAATTCTGGGATTTCTCGTAGCGTAGTGATTATGAGGATTTTCAGTGACCCTGATGAGTGTATCTCTAATTAGCAGTAAAAAAACCCAGATACGATCCGTCCCGTTTGCTGTCTAATTGGCTGCAATACGGTGCAAGGATACGTCATAGGTCACCTCGGCTTTAATATAAATAAATAAATAAAGGTACCCAAAGCTATAATTGACAGCTCTGGAGACAAATGTGGTGAGGCGTGTGATTGGTCAGTAAGAACGACACTAATCCACCCCGGCAAATTCCAAACCTCGTTTGCCCTTACGTAAGACATCGAAAAATGAATCCTGTTAACACCGCCTGCCTGCGCGCGTACGCGCGTGTACACGTACGCGTGTGTACGCGTACGCGCACAGACGAATGCGTTCACAGATGCAGCGCACCCACGTGTGCACACGCAGAGGGTTCGCCTTTTAACCCCGTTAGACTGCCGGGAATAGCGGCGTTCGAGCGCAACTGTAATGGCCAACGCGTTACACATGGGATCCGTGGCGAAGTCCTGCCATCGTATCCCTCGTGGTGATGGTAACAGACTGCACGAGGTGCTTATTTTAGCGCGCGGCTGGCTTAGGGAGAGGCAGACATCAATTGACGGGCGGTGTGCACGATGGGGGAATTCAACGGCAGCCACGGGAATGTAACCGTGGCGTTCCGCGTCACCACGACCGCGGTCAAACGCGTCCACACGCAGGCGCGGCGGGAGTGGGGTGGGGGGCTTGACGGAGGAGGAGGAGGTGGGGGGGGGTTCTTTTTTGGAATTCGCTTTCTGCGCTGTCACCTCCGTAGGGGCCGCGTTGGCGCCAGCTCACCGGGAGCGTCACCGTCACCACATCGGTGGCATTTTCGGAGATTTACCAAAACGGCCTCTGCTGCTGCTGCTGCTGTGGCGGGGCCTGGCTTTTGAAAGGGGAGGCCGTTGATTGTGGAATGATGTTGAAGCTCAAATTATAAATTGATAAAACTGTACCTCCGACTTAATTATTCAACGAAATATCCGTGGTCCGATAACTACTCTCACATCCTTGGTCTCCATGCAAAAGAGACGGGTTCTGGCCTGTTGGTAAATACACAAAGTTGCTGCAATGGTGTCCTATTGCTAAGCTAGGTTCACTATTTCTATTTTACTCGGTAAGACCCACTGAGCTATATAGCTCTGTTTCAGAAGCGACCTGGCCAAAGATGATAGCTCAATGAAGCCGCTTATCATCACGTGGAAATTGATAGCGGCCAAACACTCTAAACGCGCGATGTTGATTCTAAATGTGGTGAGAAAAACCGGAGGACACGGAGAAAAATCCACACGACCACAGGGAGAACAAGCAAACTCCAAATATACAGCAGCAGGCGTCAAGGTTGGGATCGAACCCACGACCTCCTGTATACCAGGCGAGGAAGTTAACATCTCACCGCTGTGTCGCTCCGAAATTGTACCCCAAAGTTGAACTATCATTTGCTTGCAACGATGTGCAACGTTGTACTGTACTACATTATGGGACTGTGTAAGTTCATCTTTGGCCATTTCTTTGCGCAGAGCAGCTGCTCTGGAATCGTAATGGATTATTTTGGCTAAATAAAGGATGTTGATTATTCCTGTCCAAAGAAATATAAAATACTATGAGGAATATTACAAAAACATGTGTGTATACGTATTGTTATATATAGAAAGCCCATGAAGATATAATTAATTGTTAAATAAGTATAATTACACAGAAGTTTAATTAACTATATATATCCTTGTCTGTTTACATACTAATCATCTTACATTCGTTTTAATACTTCTTTAACTAATCTTCCTAAGAGCGATTTTCAAAATCAATTTGTCCTAGCCAACGTTCATTGCATGTACGTTGAACTTCTTTCACACCGTACGTAGCCAACCGTCTTCTCAGGCACGTCATCTCCTCGTGCTCACGTCATCTCCTCGTGCCCACGCGCTCTCGCAGGCTCACAGTCACACACATAATGTCGCTTCGAACTCAACTCGAGGGTTTTCGTAGCCAATGCAGCAAATGGCTCATATTTGTTTTCGGGATCGGCCACGCGTTGGTGGTGACTTTATGCCGACATCCTTGTCATGAACCCTCCACCACCCTACAAGATTGTCACGCTTACAGATATCTTACGTATTGGTGCCCAGTGTGTTGATGATGAGATTGTGACCGATAAAGCTTCTCCTCACTGGAGGCTTTCCGACTTTTCGTGACTGAACCGGATTCCAACGAACGGCGACGTTTCTTTGAGCTTCGTCGGTGCTTGAGAATCCTCCCTAAACGTCACGGCTGTCGCTACTTAGGGGGGGGGTCACTCCCGCTCCTTTGTAATTCTGGCTTGGATGCTTTTAATACCTAAATTATCTCGAACAACTTCAATGAAATCCATTTCGACCGTGATTCAATGGACTTCTACTTCAACGGGCTACTTTCAGATGACACACTGAGCTGTCTGACCACATGGGGACACACACGCGCGGCACAATTAGAACATTTCTTGACACCCAGCGATTAACTTCGCCGTGGAAGTGAAAGGAAGTGGTAAACTCCCCTTCTTGGATGTGCCAATTGAGCACTAACCTCAGTGGAGAATGGCACACACGGTGTGCACAGGCAGAACAATCACGCTGATGTGGAGCGACGAGAGAATTCGCACCACCATCCACAACGGACGGACTAACCTCAAGAAGACGCTTCTGCACCGAGCAAGAACAGCCTCCGATGCAGAGCGCTTCGGAGGCAGACATGCAATGTGTCCAGCAAGCATTGCAATATATATGAAGGATTTAGCCCGCGACAGATCACGAAGGCCTCTAAATCAAAACAATGCATTAATGATACCTTTTAATCACTTACGGTTAAATACATACATCTTGAAAGACAACGCTAATCGAAACGCTAGGATCGTACGTATATTGAACTTCTTTCGCACCGTGCGTGGCCCATCCGTGCTAACCAAACACAACATCAAAGTGGGTTTTTGCACAACCAACAATGTGCAACAACTGTTAGAACACGTGACAAACTTCCAGTGACGGACTCAGAAGGCATACACCGACTCACGACGCAGCTGTGAGCTTCCCGCCCTATGGCGGGCAGACCGGCAGCGTGGCTCGGGTGAGTGCGTGTGAAGGGGCAGCGGGGACGCAGCCAACACTGGCAGGGCGATGCTATCTGCTGTGGCAGAGCAACGCGTGTCATGGGGATGGACGCACACACGGGTGGACTTCACTCGAGTGGACGCCCCATGCTAAATCAGCGGGTGGTCAGAGACGCGATTGAGATCGAGAGAAATAACTTCAACAGAGCACAGCGTTACAAACTAAACGCTGCTTGGTAGCACATCAATAATAAGTGAATATAAGACTACACGACATTATAAACCAACAGAACCAATGCAACTAATATGACATGTAACCTGACAAGTAAATTGTAAAAACAACGTCTCTCTAACCACACAAGAGTAATGCCATGAGAGCTCAACAGGAATCCAGTTCAAATGAAGTCCTTTGAAATCAAATTTGACTTATTTGAAGAAAACATATTTGAATTAATTAACGAATGTAAAAGTAGCCCGTTGAAATAACAGTCCGTTGAAGACCTTTTACAATGTTTTCTTTGAAGTTATTGGAGATAATTAACATTATTTATGAAATACAAAAAGCGACCAACGCTGTGGCGATTGGTCGACCGGACATGTGTGAAAAAGAGATTCATAGCTCATCGGATTTCCTCCAGTATAAATAAATATTCTGAATCTGATGTCAGGGCC